>NC_044996.1:75897918-76062756 GCF_008728515.1 Papio anubis | reverse complement strand
TGTGCTGAGTAGAATGTATATTCTGTTGATTTGGGGTGGAGAGTTCTGTAGATGTCTATTAGGTCTGCTTGCTGCAGAGATGAGTTCAATTCCTGAATATCCTTGTTAACTTTCTTTCTCGTTGATCTGTCTAATGTTGACAGTGGGGTGTTGAAGTCTCCCATTATTATTGTATGGGAGTCCAAGTCTCTTTGTAAGCCTCTAAGGACTTGCTTTATGAATCTGGGTGCTCCTGTATTGGGTGCATATATATTTAGGATAGTTAGCTCTTCCTGTTGAATTGATCCTTTTACCATTATGCAATGGCCTTCTCTATCTCTTTTGATCTTTGATGGTTTAAAGTCTGTTTTATCACAGACTAGTATTGCAACCTGTGCTTTTTTTTGTTCTCTATTTGCTTGGTAGATGTTCCTCCATCCCTTTATTTTGAGCCTAGGTATGTCTCTGCCTGTGAGATGGGTCTTCTGAATCCTGCAGACTGATGGGTCTTGATTCTTTATCCAGTTTGCCAGTCTGTGTCTTTTAATTGGATCATTTAATCCATTTACATTTAAGGTTAATATTGTTATGTGTGAATTTGATCCTGCCATTATGATATTAACTGGTTATTTTTCTCGATAGTTGATGCAGTTTCTTCCTAGCCTCGAAGGTCTTTACATTTTGGCATGTTTTTGCAATGGCTGGTACCGGTTGTTCCTTTCCATGTTTAGTGCTTCCTTCGGGGTCTCTTGTAAGGCAGGCCTGGTGGTGACAAAATCTCTCAGCATTTGCTTATCTGTAAAGATTTTATTTCTCCTTCACTTATGAAACTTTGTTTGGCTGGATATAAAATTCTGGGTTGAAAATTCTTTTCTTTAAGAATGTTGAATATTGGCCCCCACTCTCTTCTGGCTTGGAGAGTTTCTGCCAAGAGATCTGCTGTTAGTCTGATGGGCTTCCCTTTGTGGGTAACCCGACCTTTCTCTCTGGCTGCCCTTAAGATTTTTTTGCTTCATTTCAACTTTGGTGAATCTGGCAATTATGTGTCTTGGAGTTGCTCTTCTCAAAGAGTATCTTTGTGGCATTCTCTGTATTTCCTGAACTTGAATGTTGGCCTGCCCTACTAGGTTGGGGAAGTTCTCCTGGATGATATCCTGAAGAGTGTTTTCCAACTTGGTTCCATTTTCCCCCTCACTTTCAGGCACCCCAATCAGACGTAGATTTGGTCTTTTTACATAATCCCATACTTCTTGTAGGCTTTGTTCATTTCTTTTTCTTTTTATTTTTCGTTAGATTTCTCTTCTCGCTTCATTTCATTCATTTGATCCTCAATCGCTGATACTCTTTCTTCCAGTTGATCGAGTCGGTTACTGAAACTTGTGCGTTTGTCACATATCTCTCATATCATGGTTTTCATCTCTGTCGGTTTGTTTATGGCCTTCTCTGCATTAATTATTCTAGTTATCAATTCTTCCACTTTTTTTTCAAGATTTTTAGTTTCTTTGCGCTGGGTATGTAATTCCTCCTTTAGCTCTGAGAAGTTTGATGGACTGAAGCCTTCTTCTCTCATCTCGTCAAAGTCATTCTCAGTCCACCTTTGATCCGTTGCTGGTGATGAGCTGCGTTCCTTTGCAGGGGAGATGCACTCTTATTTTTTGAATTTCCAACTTTTCTGCCCTGCTTTTTCCCCATCTTTGTGGTTTTATCTGCCTCTGGCCTTTGATAATGGTGACGTACTGATGGGGTTTTGGTGTGGGTGTCCTTCCTGTTTGTTAGTTTTCCTTCTACCAGTCAGGACCCTCAGCTGTAGGTCTGTTGGAGATTGCTTGAGGTCCACTCCAGACCCTGTTTGCCTGAGTATCAGCAGCAGAGGCTGCAGAAGACAGAATATTGCTAAACAGCGAGTGTACCTGTCTGATACTTGCTTTCGAAGTTTCCTCTCAGGGGTGTACTCCACCATGTGAGGTGTGGGGTGTAGGTCTGCCCGTAGTGTAGGATGTTTCCCAGTTAGGCTACTCAGGGGTCAGGGACCCACTTGAGTAGGCAGTCTGTCCGTTCTCAGATCTCAACCTCCATGTTGGGAGATCCACTGCTCTCTTCAAAGCTGTCAGACAGAGTCGTTTGCATCTGCAGAGGTTTCAGCTGCTTTTTTGTTGTTGTTGTTGTTGTTGTTGTTGTTGTTGTTTAGCTGTGCCCTGTCCCCAGAGGTGGAGTCTACAGAGATAGGCAGGACTCCTTGAGCTACTGTGAGCTCCACCCAGTTCGAGCTTCCCAGCCACTTTGCTTACGTACTTAAGCCTCAGAAATGGCGGGCGCCCCTCCCCCGGCCTCGCTGCTGCCTTGCCCTTAGATCACAGACTACTGTGCTAGCAATGAGGGAGGCTCCGTGGGTGTGGGACCCTCCCGGCCAGGTGTGGGATATAATCTGCTGGTGTGCCCTTTTGCTAAGATCCTTGGTAAAGTGCAGTATTGGGGTGGGAGTTACCCGATTTTCCAGGTGTTGTGTGTCTCAGTTCCCCTGGCTAAGAAAAGGGATTCCCTTCCCCCTTGCACTTCCCAGGTGAGGCGATGCCTCGCCTTGCTTCAGCTCTGGCTGGATGGGCTGCAGCAGCTGACCAGCACTGATTGTTCCACACTCCCTAGTGAGATGAACCCAGTACCTCAGTTGAAAATGCAGAAATCACCTGTCTTCTGTGTTGCTCACGCTGGGAGCTGGAGACTGGAGCTGTTCCTATTCAGCCATCTTCAATGCCCATTTTTAAAGAATGACTTTGAATGCATCTCAAGCCCAGAGAAAGCTTCCTTTGACACTAAGACTTGATTTTTTTTTTTTCCCAAGAAGCCTCTTCTAACATAGGGCCACATTATTAAATTTGGTGGGTACTGTTCGCATTATACAAAAAGCAGCAAATTGCGTGTCTTTATTGGTGTTTCATGAGGAAGGGCTGTCACTCCAGTTCCCCAATTCTAATACCAAGGGAGGACCTCTACAAAGTGATGATGATATAACCTGCCTCCTGTCAAGACCTCATCAAGAGATGTCCTATTACTATTTATTTAAGACACTCTTTTCCCCAGTGTGTGCTCTTAGCATCTTTGTCGTAAACAAGCTGGATGTATGTGCATAAATTTATTGCTGGCCTCTATATTCTGTTCCATTGGTCTATGTGTCTGTTTTTATGCCAGTATCATGCTGTTTTGCTTACTGTAACTTGGTGGTTTTCATTTGAAGTCACGTAGTGTGACTCCTCCAGCTTTGCTCCTTTTGCTCAGAATTGCTTTGGCTCTTTGGGGTCTTTTACGGTTCCATATGAAGTATAGAATTGCTTTTTGTATTTCTATAGAGAATAACATTGGTATTTTGTTAGGGATTGCAATAAATGTGTAGATTGCTTTGAGTAGTATCGCAATTTTAACAATATTAATTATTCCAATTTATGAATGTGGAATATTTTTCCATTTGTTTCTGTTATTTTCCATTTCTTTCATAAGAGCTTTATAATTTTAATGTAGAAATCTTTCAACTACTTGCTTAAGTTTATTCCTAGGTATCTTATTTTTTTGTAGCTATCATAAATGGAATATATTTCTCTTTTGTCAAATAACTTACTATTAGCATATAGAAATTCTTCTGAGAGGGTCTAGGATGGTTCATTAGAAGCAGCTGCAGTCCATGGCACTTATGGAGAGGAATGAAAGTGGTGAGTAAATTCAGCACCTTTAACTGAAATATCCAGGTTCTTGTACTGGGAACTGACTAGGCAAACAACCCAACCATGGAGAATGACAAAAAGTGGTAGGGAGAGAGTAACAGCCCCCTCAGGAGTGGCATGCATACATATCCCTAGGAAGGGAGTTGAATCCAGGCACCCAAGCAGCGTCATTCTGCAGGTTCCACTTCCATTGGATCTCACAAGTTAAAACCCACTGGCTTGGAATTTGAGCCAGGCAACGGCAGTGGGTTGGACTCTGCCTGAGATGAGTCTGAGTTTCTAGGGAGAGAAGTTGCTACCACCTTTGTGGTTCAGTTGACTCTGCCACTCCAGCCTGCTGGTTGTGGTCTGGATAAGCAAGGGTATCCCCCAATGCAGCTAACCTACTCTACCAAAAAGTGGCTAGACTGCTTCTTTGGGTGGGTCCCTGATAACATTCTTCCTGACTGAGTGAGACCTCCCAATGGGGATCTCCAGCCACCTCCTACCAGTGTGTGCAGGCTGGCAACAGGTCAGTACATACTGGGATGGAGCTTCCAAATAAAGAAGTTGGCTGCCATCTTTGCTGTTTTGTGGATTTCACGGTGATACCTCCAGGTACAGGAAAAATTGAGGCAATTGGGGTCTGAAGTCGACCCCCAGCAAACCACAGCAATCCTAAAGTTGTGTGGCCCGACTGTTAAAAGTAAAACAAACAGAAAATCACAACAACATCACAAAAAAGACTCCACAAAAAACACATTCAAAGCTCAGCAACCTCAAAGATTGAAGATAGATAAACCCACAAAAGTAAGAAAGAATAAATGCAAAAATGCAGAAAACTTAAAAATCCAGAGAGTCTTTTTTCCTACAAATGACTACAACGCCTCTCCAGCAATGGCACAGAAATGGACTGAGCTGAAATGGCTGAATTGACAGAAGTAGGCTTCAGAACGTGGGTAATAATAACATTTGCTGAGCTAAAGGAGTAACCCAATGTAAAGAAGTAAAGGAGTAACCCAAATGTAAAGAAGTAAAGGAGTAACCCAATGTAAAGAAGCTACAAATCATGATAAAACAATACAGGAGCTGATAGCCAGAATAGCCAGTTTAAAGAGGAAAATAACTGACCTAATAGAGTTGAAAAACACATCATGAGAACTTGACAATGCAATTACAAGTATGAATAGTATAATAGACTAAGTGGAGGAAAGAATCTCAGAGCTTAAAAATTATCTTTCAGAAATAAGACAGGCAACAAGAATAGAAAAAGAAATATGAAAAGGAATGAACAAATACTCCAAGAAATATGCAATTATATAAAGATACTGAACCCACGACTGATTGGGATACCTGAAAGAGAAGGGGAGAATGGAACCAGGTTTGAAAACATACTTCAGGGTATCATACAGGAGAAATTCCCCAACCTAGCAAGACAGGCCAACATCAAATTCAGGACATGCAGAGAACACCAAGATGTTTCATGAGAAGACAAACCCAAGATAAATAATCATGAGATTCTCTAATGTCAAAATCAAAGAAAAACTGATAAGGGCAGCCAGAAAGGTGAGGTCAACTACAAAGGGAAGCCCATCAGATTAACAGTGAGTGGACTTCTCAGTGAAAACTTGACAAGCCAGAAGAGATTTGGGATAAATGTATAGATTACTTTGGGTAGTATGGCAATTTAACAATACTACCCAAAGCAATCAACACATTCCAATTTATAGAATGATTAATATTGTTAAAAGTTTAATAATATTATCAGCATTCTTAAAGAAAAGAAATTCAAACCCAGAATTTTATATCTGGCCAAACTAAGCTTTGTCAATGCAGGATAAATAGGATCCTTTTCAGACAAGCATATGCTGAGGGAATTCATAACCACCAGACCTGCTTTGCAAGAGCACCTGAAGAAAGCAATAAATATGTAAAGGAAAACCTATTTGCAGCCATAACAGAAACACACTGAAGTACGCAGACCAGTGACACTGAAGCAATCACATAAACAAGTCTGAAAAATAGCCAACTAGCATCACGATGACATGATCAAATTCACACATAATACTTACCTTAAATGTAAGTGGGCTAAATGCCCCAGTCAAAAGACACAGAGTAGCAAGCTAGATAAATAGCCAAGACTCATTAGTATGCTGTTTTCAAAACACCCATCTGACATGCAAAGACACACATAAGCTCAAAATAAAGGGATGAAGGAATATTTACCAAGCAAGTAGAAAACACAAAAAAGCAGGGGTTGCAATCCTAGTTTCTGACAAAACAGACTTTAAGCCAACAAAGATCAAAAAAGACAGAGAAGGACATTACATAAGGGTAAAAGGGTTCAATTCAACAAGAAGAGATAACTATCCTAAATATATATGCACCCAATACAAGAGCACCCAGATTCATAAAGCAAGTTCTTAGAGACCTTCAAGGAGACTTAGACTTTCACACAATAATTGTAGAAAACTGTAACATATTCAGATACTCACGACCTGAACTTAGCTCTGGATCAAGTGGACTTGATAGATATCTAGAGAACTCTCCACCCAAAAACAACAGAATATACATTTTTCTCATTGTCACTTGGCACTTACTCTAAAGTTGACCACATAGAAAGAAGTAAAACACTACTCAGCAAATGCAAAAGAACTGAAATTGTAACAAGTAGTCTCTCAGACCACAGCACAATCAAATTAGAACTCAACATTTAAAAATTCACTCAAGGCGCCTGGCAAGATGGTCAAATAGGAACAGCTCTGGCCTGCAGCTTCCAGTGAGATCAATGCAAAAGGTGGGTTATTTCTGCATTTCCAACTGAAGTACCCAGTTCATCTCATTGGGACTGGTTAGACAGTGGGTGGAGTTCACAGAGAGCAAGCAGAAGCAGGGTGAGGCATCTCCTCACCCAGGAAGAGCAAGGGGTCAGGAAACTCCCTCCCCTAGCCAAGGGAAGCCATGAGGGACGGTGCCATGAGGAACGGTGCACTCCGGCCCAGGTACTATACATTTCCTATGGTCTTCACAACCTGCAGACCAGGAGATTCCCTCAGGTGCCTATGCCACCAGGGCCCTGGGTTTCAAGCACAAAACTGGGCAGCAATTTGTACAGACACAGAGCTAGCTGCAGGAGTTTGTTTTCATACCCCAGTGACGCCTGGAATGCCAGCAAGAGAGAATCATTTACTCCCCTGGAAAAGGGGCTGGAGCTAGGGAGCCAAGTAATCTAGCTCTGCAGATCCCACCCACACAGAGACCAGCAAGCTAAGATCCACTGACTTCAAATACTCACTGCGAACATGGCAGTCTGAAATTGACCTAGGAAACTCAAGCTTGGTTGGGGGAGAGGCATCCACCATTACTGAAGCTTGAGTAGGCCGTTTTTCCCTCACAGTGTAAATAAAGCTGCCAGGAAATTTGAACTGGGCAAAGCCCATGTCAGCTCAGCAAAACCACTGTAGCCTGATTACCTCACTGGATTCCTCCTCTCTATGTAGTGCATCTTTGAAAGAAATGCAGCCGCCTCATTTGAGGGCTTATATATAAAACTCTTATCTCCCTGGGACATATCACCTGGGGGAAGGTGCAGCTGTGGGTACAGTTTCAGCAGATTTAAATGTTTCTCTCTGCTGACTATGAAGAGAACAGCAGATCTCCCAGCACAGCACTCAAACTCTGCTGAGAAAAAGACTGTCTTTTCAAGTGGGTCCCTGATCCCGTTCCACCTGATTGGAAGATATTTCCAAGCAGGGGTTGATGGACACCTCATACAGGAGAGCTATGGCTGGCATCTGGCAGGTACCCCTCTGGGATGAAGCTTCCAGAGGAAGAAGCAGGCAGCAATCTTTGTTCAAATGTGGACTGCGATGGTGATACCAGGCAAAGAGAGGCTGGAGTGAACCTCCAGCAAACTCCAGTAGACCTACAGCTGAGGGGCCTGACTGTTAGAAGGAAAACTAACAAACAGAAAAGAATAACATGAACATCCACAAAAAGGACGTCCAAAGAGAAACCCCACCGAAGGTCACCAACATCAAAGACCAAAGGTAGATAAATCCACAAAGATGAGAAAAAACCAGTGCAAAAAGGCTGAAAATTCCAAAAACCAGAAAGCCTCTTCTCCAGAGGATCACAACTCCTGCCAGCAAGGGAACAAAACTGGATGGAGAATGAGTTTGATGAATTGACAGAAGTAGGCTTCAGAAGGTGGGTAATAACAAACTCTTCCAAACTAAAGGAGCATGTTCTAGCCAAATGCAAGGAAGCTAAGAACCTTGAAAAAGGTTAGAGGAATTGCTAAGTAGATAACCAGTTTAGAGAAGAACACAAATGATGTAATGGAGCTGAAAAACACAGCACAAGAACTTCGTGAAGCATACACAAGCCTCAATAGCCAAATCGATAAAGCAGAAGAAAGCACATCAGAGATTGAAGGTCAACTTAGTGAAATAAAGCCTGAAGACGAGATGAGAGAAAAAAGAATGAAAAGGAATGAACAAAGCCTCCAAGTTATATGGGACTATGTGAAAAAACCAAACTTATGTTTGATGGGTATACCTGAAGGTTACAGGGAGAATGGAACCAAGTTGGAGAACACTTTTCAGGATATTATCAAGGAGAACTTCCCCAACCTAGTAAGACAGGCCAACATTCAAATTCTGGAAATACAGAGAACACCACAAAGATCCTCATCGAGAAGAGCAAACCCAAGACACATAATTGCCAGATTCACCAAGGTTGGAATGAAGGAAAAAATGTTAAAGGCAGCCAGAGAGAAAGGTTGGGTAACCCACAAAGGGAAGCCCATCAGACTAACAGCGAGTTTCTCTGTAAAAACCCTACAAGCCAGAAGAGAGTGGGGACCGATATTCAACATTCTTAAAGAAAAGATTTTTCAACCCACAATTTCATATCCAGCCAAACTAAGCTTCATAAGTGAAGGAGAAGTAAAATCCTTTTCAGACAAGCAAAAGCTGAGAGATTTTGTCACCACCAGGTCTGCCTTACAAAAGCTCCTGAAGGAGGCAGTACATGTGTTGAAAGGAAAAACTGGTACCAGCCACTGCGAAAACATATAGAATTGTAAAGACTATTGACACTATGAATTAACTGCATCAACTAACGGGCAAAATAACTAGCTAACATCATAATGACAAAATCACATTTACACATAACAATATTAACACTAAATGTAAATGAGATAAATGCCACAATTAGAAGACACAGACTGGCAAATTGGATAAAAAGTCAAGACCCATAGGTTTACTGTATTCACAAGACCCATGTCACGTACAAAGACACACATAAGCTGAAAATTAAGGGATTGAGAATATTTACCAAGAAAATGGAAAGCAAAAGAAGCAGCGCTTGCAATTCTACTCTCTTATAAAAGAGATTTTAAACCAACAAAGATCATGAGAGACAAAGAAGGGCATTACATAATGGTAAAGGGATCAATGCAACAAGAAGAGCTAACTATCCTAAATATATATGCATTCAATACAGGAGAGCCCAGATTCATTAAGCAAGCCCTTAGAGAGCTGCAAACAGACTTAGACTCCCACACAATAAGAGTAGGAGACTTTAATGTCCCACTGTCAATATCTGACAGATCAATGAAACAGAAAATTAACAAGATATTGAAGACGTGAACTCAACTCTCAATTAAGTGGACCTAATAGACATCTACACAACTTTCCACCCCAAATCAACGGAATATACATTCTTTTCAGCACACATCACACTTATTTTATTTTATTTATTTATTTTTTTTTGAGACGGAGTCTCGCTCTGTCGCCCAGGCTGGAGTGCAGTGGCCGGATCTCAGCTCACTGCAAGCTCTGCCTCCCGGGTTCACGCCATTCTCCGGCCTCAGCCGCCCGAGTAGCTGGGACTACAGGCGCCCGCCACCTCGCCCGGCTAGTTTTTTGTATTTCTTAATAGAGACGGGGTTTCACCGTGTTAGCCAGGATGGTCTCGATCTCCTGACCTCGTGATCCGCCCGTCTCGGCCTCCCAAAGTGCTGGGATTACAGGCTTGAGCCACCGCGCCCGGCCCACACTTATTTTAAAATTGATCACATAATTGGAAGTGAAACACTTATGAGCAAATGCAGAACAATGGAAATCATAACAGTCTTTGAGACCACAGTGCAATAAATTTGGAACTCAGGATTAACAAACTCACTCAAAACCACATAGCTACATAGAAACGGAACAACCTGCTCCTGAATGTCTACTGGGTAAATAACAAAATTAAGGCACATATAAATAAGTTCTTTGAAACCAATGAGAACAAAGACACAACGTACCAGAGTCACTGGGACACAGCTAAAGCAGTGTTTAGAGGGAAATTTGTAGCACTAAATATACACAAGAGAAAGCAGGAAAGATCTAAAATTGACATCCTAACATTGCAATTAAAAGAACTAGAGAAGCAAGAGCAAACAAATTTAAAGGCTAGCAGAAGACAACAAATAGCTAAGATCAGAGCAGAACTGAAGGAGATAGAGACACGAAAAACCCTTCAAAAAATCAATGAATCCAGGAGTTGTTTTATTGAAAAGATTAGCAAAATAGATAGACTGCTAGCCGGACTAATAAAGAAGAAAAATATGAAGAATCAAATAGACACAATAAAAATGATAAAGGAGATATCACCACTGATCACAGAGGAATAAAAACTACCACCAGAGCATAGTGTAAACACCTCTAGGCAAACAAACTAGAAAATCTAGAAGAAATGGATAAATTCCTGGACACATATACCCTCCCAAGAATAAACCAGGAGGAAAATGAATCCCTGAATAGATCAATAACAAGTTCTAAAAACGAGCAGTTATTAATAGCCTACCAACCAAAAAAAGCCCAGGACCAGTCATATTCACCGCTGAACTTGACCAGAGGTACAAAGGGAGCTGGTCCCACTTTTGCTGAAACTATTCCAAACAATAGAAAAAGAGGGACTCCTTTCTAAAACATTTTATGAGGCCAGAATCATCCTAATACCAAAACCTGGCAGAGACACAACAGAAAAAGAAAATTTTGGGCCAATATCCCTGATAAACATCAATGCGAAAATCCTTAATAAAATACTGGCAAACCGAATCCAGCAGCACATCAAAAAGCTTATCCACCATGATCAAGTTGGCTTCATCTCTGGGATGCAAGGCTGATTCAACATACACAAATTAATAAACAGAATCTGTCACATAAACAGAACCAATGGCAAAACCACATGATTATCTCAATCGATGCAGAAAAAGCCTTCAATAAAATTCAACACCCCTTCATGCTAAAAACTCTCAATAAACTAGGCATTAATGGAACGTATCTCAAAATAATAAGAGTTATTTATGACAAACCGACAGCCAATACCAAATTGAATATGGCAAAATCTGGAGGCATTCCCTTTGAAAGCCAGCACAAGAGAAGGATTCTTTCTGTCAGCACTCCTATTCAACATAGTATCAGAAGTTCTGGCAAGGGCAATCAGGCAAGGGAAATAAATAATGGTATTAAAACATAAAGTTTTAAGTCAAATTGTCTCTGTTTGCAGATGACATGATTGTATATTTAGAAAATGCCATCATCTCAGCCCAAAATCTCCTTGAGCTGATAAGCAACTTCAGCAAAGTCTCAGGATACAAAATCAATGTGCAAAAATTACAAGTATTCCTATACACCAATAATAGACAAACAGAGAGCCAAATCATGAATGAACTTCCTTTCACAATTGCTACAAAGAGAATAAAATACCTAGGAATCCAATGTACAAGGCATGTGAAGGACCTCTTCAAGAACTACAAACCACTGCTCAAAGAAATAAGAGAGGACACAAACAAATGGTAGAACATTCCATGCTCATGGATAGAAAGAATCAGTATCATGAAAATGGCCATACTGCCTAAAGTAATTCAAAGATTCAATACTATTCCCACCAAGCTACTGCTGACTTTCTTCACAGAATTAGGAAAAACTCCTTTATATTTCATGTGGAACCAAAAAAAGGGCCCGTATCGTGAAGACAATCCTAAGGAAAAGAACAAAGCTGGAGGCATCACGCTACCTGATATCAAACCATGCTACGAGACTACAGTAAACAAAACAGCATGGTACTGATACCAAAACAGACATGTAGACCAATGGAGGAGAACAGAGACTTCAGAAATGACACCCCAAATCAACAGCCATCTGATCTTTGACAAACCTGACCAAAACAAGCAAAGGGAAAAGGATCCCCTATTCAGTAAATTGTGCTGGAAAAACAGGCTAGCCAAAAGCGGAAAACTGAAACTGGACCCCTCCCTTACACCTTATACAAAAATTAACTCAAAGTGGATTAAAGACTTAAAAGTAAAACCCAGAACCATAAAAACCCTAGAAGAAAACCTAGGCAATTCCATTCAGGTCATAGGCATGGGCAAAGACTTCATGACTAAAACACCAAAAACAATGGCAACAGAAGCCATAATTGACAAATGGGATCTAATTAAGCTAAAGTGCTTCTGCACAGCAAAAGAAACTCTCATCAGAATGGACACGCAACCTACAGAATGAGAGAAAATTTTTGCAATCTATCCACCTGACAAAGGTCTAATATCCAGAATCTACAAGGAGCTTGAAAAAATTTACAAGCAAAAAACAAACAACCCCATCAAATGTGGGGGAAGGGTATGAATAGACACTTCTCAAAAGAAGATATTTATGTAGGCAACAAACATTAGAAGAACTTATCACCACTGGTCATTAGAGAAATGCAAATCAAAACCACAATGAGATAGCATATCACCCCAGTTAGAATGGGCATCTTTAAAAAGTCAGGAAACAACAGATGCTGGCAAGGCTGTGGAGGAATAGGAATGTTTTTACACTGTTGGTGGGAATGTAAATTAGTTCAACCATTGTGGAAGACAATGGGGCAATTTCTCAAGAATCTAGAACCTGAAATACCATTTGACCCAGCAATCCCATTACTGGGTATATACGCAAAGGATTATAAATCATTCTACTATAAAGACATATGCACATGTACGTTTACTGCAGCACTGTTCACAATAGCAAAGACTTGGAACCAACCCAAATGCCCATCAGTGATAGACTGGATAAAGAAAATGTGGCACATATACACCATGGAATACTATGCAGACATAAAAAAGGATGAGTTCATGTCCTTTGCAAGGACATGAATGAAGATGGAAGCCGTCATTCTCAGCAAACTAACACAGGAACAGAAAACCAAAGACCACATGTTCTTACTCATAAGTGGGAGGTGAACAATAAGAACACATAGAACCAGGGAAGGGAGCATCACACACTGCAGCCTGTTGGGGGGTGGGGGCCTAGGGGAGGGATAGCATTAGGAAAAATACCTAATTTAGATGACGGGTTGATGGGTGATGCAAACCACCATGGCACGTGTATAGCTGTTTAACAACCCTGCATGTTCTGTACACGTATCCCAGAATTGAAAGTATAATAATAAAAGAATAAACAAAGTAGGAGCTGGTACGTGCTAATTTTAATCTTGGGGGAAAAAAAATCATTCAAAACCACACAACTACATGGAACTTGAATAACCTATTCATGAATGACTTTTGGGTAAATAATGAAATTAAGGCAGACATCAAGAATTTTTTTGAAACCAATGAGAACAAGGAGATAATATACCAGCATCACTGGGATGCAGCTAAAGCAGTGTTAAGAGAGAAATGTATAGCACTAAATGTCCACATCACAAAGCTAGAAAGATGTCAAGTTAAAACTTAACATCTCTACTAAAAATACTAGAAAACCAAGAGAAAACAAATCCCAAAGCTAGCAGAAGACAAGAAATAACTAAGATTAGAGCCAAATTGAAGGAGATAGAGTCACACAAACAGAAAAAAAACCTTCAAAAAACCAACAAATTCAGGAGCTGGTTTTTTGAAAAAAAATAAAATAAAATAGACTTCTTGCTAGGCTAATGAATAAGAGAGACAAGAATAGAATAAACATAGTCAGAAATAGGAGGGATATCACCACGGACCCCACAGAAATACAAACAACCATTAGGGAATACTATAAACTATGAACCTAAACTAGCAAATCTAGAAGAAATTAATAAATTTCTGGAGACATACATCCTACCAAGACTGAACCAGGAAGAAATTAAATGCCTGAAGAGACCAATAAACATAGTATTGGAAGTTCTGGTGAGGGTAACTAGGTAAGAGAAATAAATAAAGGGCATTGAAATAGAAAGAGAGGAAGTCAAATTATTTTTGTTTCCAGATCACATGATATTATATTTCAAAAACCCCATTGTCTCATCCAAAAAGCTGAAATTTAGGCAGTAATAAATATCCTACCCACCAAAAAAAGCTCAGGACCAGATAGACTCACAGCCCAATTCTACCAGAGGTACAAAGAAGAGTTGGTGCCATTTCTACCGAAACTATTCCAAAAAATTGAAAAGGAGGGACTCCTCCTCAAGTCATTCTATGAGGTCAGCATCATCTCGATATTCAAATCTGGTAGAGATACAACAACAGTACCAATAAAAAAAAGCTTCAGGCCAAGATCCTTGATGAAAATCAGTACAAAAATTCTCAATAAAATATTGGCAAACCGAATCCAGCAGCACATGGCTTATCACGATCAAGTTGGCTTCATCCCCAGGGGGCAAGTTTTGTTTAACATATGCAAATCAATGAATGTGATTCATTCCATAAACAGAATTAAAACATAAAACATGTGATTATCTCAATAGATGCAGAAAAGGCTTTTGATAGAATTCAACATCACTTCATGTTAAAAACTCTCAGTAAACAAGGTATTCACGCAACATACCTCAAAATAATAAAAACCATATATGAAAAACCCACAGCCAGTATCACACTGAATGGACAAAAGCTGGAAGCATTCCCCTTAAAAGTGGACACGAGACAAGCATGCCCTCTCTCACCACTCCTGTTAAACATAATATTGGAAGTTCCGGCCAGGATAATCAGGCAAGAGAAAGAAATAAAGAGTATTGAAATAGGAAGAGAGGAAGTCAAATTTTTTTTTGTTTGCAGATGACATGATCCTATGTCTCAAAACACCATCATCTCATCCCAAAAGCTTTTTAAGCTGGTAAGCAACTTTAGCAAAGTCTCAGGATACAAAATCAATGTGCAGAAATCACAAAAATTCCTATACAATAACAGACAAGCAGAGACACAAATCATTAATAAATTTCGATTCATAATTGCTACAAAAAAGTGTAAAATACCTAAGAATACAGCTAACAAGTCAAGTGAGGGATCTCTTCAAGGAGAGCTACAAACCACTGCTCAAATAAATCAGGGAGGACACAAATAAAGAAACACTCTATGCTCACGGATACAAATATTAATTCAAAAATGGCTATACTGCCCAAAGTAATTGACAGAGTCAGTGCTATTCCCATTAAAGTACCATTGAAATTCTTAACAGAACTAGAAAATAAAACTGTTTTAAAGTTCCTATGGAACCAAAACAGAGTTGGAATTGCCAAGACAATCCTAAGCAAAAAGAACAAGGCAAGAGGCATCACTCTACCTGACTTGAAACTATACTACAAGGCTACAGTAATCAATATGGCATAGTATTGGTACAAGAACAGACACATAGACCAATGGAACAGAATAGAGATCTCAGAAGTAAGACTGCACACCTACAACCATCTGATCTTCGACAAACCTGACAAAAATAGGCAATAGGTAAAGGATTTTATATTTAATAAATTGTGCTGGAAGAACTGGCTAGTCATATGCAGAAAATTGAAGCTGCACCCCTTCCTTACATGACATACAAAACTCAACTCAAGATGCATTAAAGACTTATATATAAAACCCCAAAATGTAAAAACGCTAGAAGAATATCTAGGCAATACCATTAAGGGCATAAGCACGGGCAAAAATTTCATGATGGAAACACCAAAGGCAATTGCAACAAAAGCAAAAATTGACAATTAGGATCTAATTAAAGAGCTTCTGCACATCAAAGGAAACAATCATCAGCGTGAACAGACCAATTACAGAATGGGAGAAAAATTTTGCAATCTATTCATCTGACGATGGTCTAACATCAAGAGTGTAGAAGAAACTTAAATTCACAACAACAAAATAAACAAACAACCCAATTAAAAAGTGGGCCAAGAACATAAATAGACATTTCTCAAAAGAAAACTTATGTGGCCAAAACACATGAAAAAAAGCTCAACATTACTGATCATTAGAGGAATCCAAATCAAAACCGCCATGAGATACCATATCATGCCAGTTAGAATAGCTGTTGCTAAAAAGGCAAAAAGCAACAGATGTTGACAAGGTTGTGGAAAAAAAGGAAAACTTTTACACTGTTGGTGAGAGCATAAATTAGTTCAACCATTGTGGAAGACAGTGTGGCAATTCCTCTAACACCTAGGTGCGGAAACCTAAAGGAATATAAATCATTCTATTATAAAGATATACACACATATGTTCATTGCAGCACTATTCACAATAGCAAAGACATGGAATCAACCCAAATGCCCATTAATGATAGACTGAATAAAGAAAATGTGCTGCATATACACCACGAAATACTATGCAGCCATAAAATGGAATGAGATCATGTCCTTTGCAGGGACATGAATGGAGTTGGAAGCCATTATTTTCAGGAAACTAATGCAAGAACAGAAAACCAAATACTGCATGTCTTCACTTATAAGTGGGAGCTGAACGATGAGAACACATGGACGCATGGAAGAGGGGCCTGTCAGAGGGGTTGGGGTGAGAAAAGGGAGAGCATTGGAAAGAATAGCTATTGGATGCTGGGCTGGATCCTGGGGGATGGGATCATCTACGCAGCAGGCTGTAATGGCATACGTTTTCCTATGTAAGAAACCTTCATATTTTGCACATGTACCCTTTAACTTAAAAGTTGAAGAAAAAGCAAGAAAGAAATGCTTCTAATTTTAGTATGCTAAGTTTGCATCCTGTGACTTTACTGGATTTGTTTATTAGTTCTAATATCTATTTTGGTGGAATCTTTAGTATTTTTTACATGTAAGATTATGTCCTTTGCGAACAGGGATGGTTTGACTTTCTCCTTTTCAATTTGAATGTCTGTTATTTCTTTCTCATGCCTAAGTGCTCTGGCTAATGCTTCCAGTGCTGTCTTGAATAGAAATAATGAAAATGGGCATTCTTGTTTTGTTGCTAATTTCTAGAGAAAATATTTTCAGTTGCTCTCCATCCAGTGTTAAGTTCAGTGTGAGTTTGTCATCTATGGCTTTTATTGTGGTTATGTACAAACCTTCTACATCTAATTTTTTGAGTTCTTATCTTGAAAGGATGGTGATTTTGTAAAATGCACTTTTGTGTCTATTGAAATAATCAAATAATTTTTGCTTTTCTGTTAATGTGTTGTATCACATTTATTTATTTGTATGTTATAAACCATCCTTACATCTCCAAGAAAAATATGAACTGATCATAGTAAATTATCATTTTAACGTGCTGTTGATACCATTTGCTAGTATCTTGCTGAGAAATTTTGCAACTATTTTCATCAGAAATACTGGCCTGTAGTATTTATTTTTGTTGTGTCTTTGAATGGTTGTGGAATCAGGGTAATGTTGAGCTTGTAACATGGGTGAGGAAGGAATCAATCCTCTTCAATTTTTTGTAGAAGTTTGAGGATAATTTGTATTAGTTCTTTTTAAAGTATTTGGTAGAATTCAACAGTGAAACCATCAGGCCCTGGGCTCTTCCTATATTTTTAAAATATAGCTTCAACTTTTCTTTTACATATGAGGGTATATGTGACGACTAGTAACATGGGTATACTGTGTGATGCTGAGGACTGAAGCATGGGTCCTGCAACCCAGGGAGTGAGCATAGTACCCAATAGGTAGCTTTTCTTTTCTTTCTTTTTTTTTCTCTTTTTTTCTTTATTTCTTCTAAAAGAAAAAAAAAGCAAACAAGGTATATATGCAGAATGTGCAGGTTTGTTTCATAGTTATACGTGTGCCGTGGTGGTTTGCTGCACCTATTGACCCATCTTCTAAGTTCCCTCCCCGCACCCCTCACCCCCAACAAACCCTGGTGTGTGTTATTACCCTTTCTGTGTCCATGTGTCCTCAATGTTCAACTCCCACTTATGAGTAAGAACATGCGGTGTTTGGTTTTCTGGTCCTGTGTTAGGTCGCTGAAGATGATGGCTTTGGGCTTCATCCATGTCCCTGCAAAGGAGATGATCTCATTTTTTTTTATGGCTGCATAGTATTCTGTGGTATATGTGTACTACATTTTCTTTATCCATTCTACTTTTCATAAGCATTTGGGTTGGTTCCGTGTCTTCACTATTGTAAATAGTACTGCAATAAACATACGTGTGCATACATCTTTATAGTAGAATGTTTTACATTCCTTTGAGTATATACCTGGTAATGAGATTGCTGGGTCAAATGGTATTTCTGGTTCTAGATCCTTGAGGAATCATCACACTCTCTTCCACAATGGTTGAACTAACTTACATTCCCACCAACAGTGTAAAAGCATTCTTATTTCTCTGCAGCCTCGCCAACATCTATTGTTTCCTGACTTTTTAATAATTATCATTCTCACTGGCTTGAGATGGTATCTCATTGTGGTTTTGATTTTCATTTCTCTGATGATCAGTGATGTTGAGGTTTGTTTGTTTGTTTGTTCTTGGAAATTTGTTTAAGTTCCTTGTAGATTCTGGATAGACCTTTGTCAGATGGATAGATTGCAAAAATTTTCTCCCATTCTGTAGGTTGCTTGTTCACTCTGATAATACTTTCTTTTGCTGTGCAGAAACTCTTTAGTTTAAGTAAATCCCATTTGTCAATTTTGGCTTTTGATGCCATTGTTTTTGGTTTTTGAGTCATGAAGTCTGCCCGTGCCTATGTCCTGAATGGTATTGCCTAGGTTTTCTTCTTGGGTTTTTATGGTTTTGGGTTTTACTTTTAAGTCTTCAATCCATCTTGAGTTAATTTTTGTATAAGATGTGAGGAGGAGATCCAGTTTTAGTTTTCTGCACATGGCTAGCATGTTTTCCCAGCACCATTTACCAAATAGGAGATCCCTTTCCCATTGCTTGTTTTTTTCACATTTATCAAAGATCAGATGGCAGTAGATTTGAGGTGTTATTTCTGAGGTCTCTGTTCTGCTCCATTGGTCTACATTTCTGTTTTGTTATCAGTACCATGCTGTGTGTGTGGTTTTTTTTTAAACTGTAGTCTTGAAGTATATTTTGGAGTCAGGAAGCGTGATGCTTCCAGCTTTGTTCTTTTTGCTCAGGATTGTCTTGGTTATACAGGGTCTTATTCAATTCTATATGAAATTTAAAATAGCTTTATTATAATTCTGTGAAGAATGTCAACGGTAGTTTGTTGGAAATAGCATTGAATCTGTAAATTACTTTGGGCAGTATGTTCATTTTCATGATATTGATTCTTGTTATCCATGAGGATGGAAAGTTTTTCCATTTTTTTGTGTCCTCTCTTATGTCCTTGAGCAGTGGTTTATAGTTCTCCTTGAAGAGGTCATTCCCATTCCTTATGAGCTGTATTTCTCGGTATTTTATTCGATTTGTAGCAATTTTGATATGGGAGTACATTCATGGTTTCATTCTCTGCTTGCCTGTTGTTGGTGTATAGGAATGCTTGTGATTTTTCTACATTGATGTTGTATACTGAGACTTTGCTGAAGTTACTTATCAGTTCAAAAAGTGTTAGGGTCTGGGTGTGTTGGTTCATGCCTGGAACTGCAGCATTTTGAAAGGCAAAGGCAGGCAGATCACCTGAGGTCAGGAGTTTGAAACTAGCCTGGCCATTATGATGAAACACTGTCTCCACTAAAAAAAAAAAATTACAAAAATAAAATAGCCAGATGTGGTGGTGCACATCTGTAGCCCCAGCCACTTAGGAAGCTGAAGGAATAGAATCACTTGAACCTGGGAGATGGAGGCTGCAGTTAGCCGAGATCATACACTGCACTCCAGCCTGGGTGACAGAAGGAGTCTCTGTCTCAAAAAAAAAGTTTTTGGGCTGAGATGATGGGGTTTTCTAAATATAAAATAATGTCATCTGCAAACAGAGACTACTTGACTTTCCCTCTTCGTATTTGAAGGCCTTTTATTTTTTTCTCTTGCCTGATTGCTCTGGCCAGAACTTCCAATACTATGTTGAGTAGAAGTGGTGAGAGGGGACACACTTGTCTTGTATCAGTTTTCAAAGGGAATTCTTCCAGGTTTTGCCCATTCAGTATATTGGCTGTGGGTTTGTCATAAATAGCTCTTATTATTTTGAGATACGTTCCATCAACACCTAGTTTGTTGAGGTTTTTTAACATGAAGGGAAGTTGAATTTTATCAAAGGCTTTTTTTGCATCTATTGAGACAATCATGTGGTTTTCGTCTATGTTTCTGTTCCTGTGATGGATTACATTTATTGATTTGCATATGTTCAACAAACCTTCCATCCCAGGGATGAAGACATCTTGACAGTGATGGTTCCGTTTTTTGATGCGCTGCTCAATTCGGCTTCCCAGTATTTTATTGAGGATTTTTGCATGGAAGTTCTTTGGGGATATTGGCCTGAAGTTTTCTTTTTTGTCTCTGACAGGTTTCGTTATCAGGATGATGCTGCCTTCATGAACTGAGTTAGGAAGGAGTCCCTCTTTTTAAGTTGTTTGGAATAGTTTCAGAAGGAATGGTACCAGCTCCTCTTTGTACCTGTGGTAGAATTTGGGTGTAAATCCATCTGATCCTGGGCTTTTTTGGGTTGATAGGCTATTAATTACTGCTTCAATCTTAGAACTCGTTATTGGTATATTCAGGGATTCAAATTCTTTCCAGTTTAGTCCTGGTAGGGTGAATGCATCCAGGAATTTTTCCATTTTTTCTAGATTTTCTAGTTTATTTGTGTAGAGGTGTTTATAGTATTCTGTGATATTAGTTTGTATTTTTGTGGGGTCAATGGTGAAATCTCCTTTATCATTTTTTATTGTGTCTATTTGATTCCTCTCTCTCGTTTTTATTAGTCTAAGTAGCGGTCTATCTATTTTGTAAATCTTTTCAAAAAACAACTCCCAGATTCAAGTTTTTTGGAGAGTTTTTCATGTCTGTATCTCATTCAGTTCTTCTCTGGTGTTAGTTATTGCTTGTCTTCTGCTAGCTTTTGGATTTGTTTTCTCTTCCCTCTTCAGCTCTTTTACTTGTGATGTTAGGGAGTTGATTTGAGATATTTCTAGCTTTCCGATGTGGGCACTTAGTGCTATAAATTTCCCTCTTAACACTGCTTTAGCCGTATCCCAGAGATTATGGTATATTTTCTCTTTGTTCTCATTGGTTTCAAAAAAACTACTTGATTTCTACCTTAATTTCATTATTTACCCAGGAGTCATTTAGGAGCAGGTTGTTCAATTTCCACGAAATCTTGTGGTTTTGAGTTTCTTAACCTGAGTTCTAATTTGATTGCACTGTGGTCTGAGAGACTGTTGTGATTTCAGTTCGTTTGCATTTGCTGAGAAGTGTTTTACTTTCATTTATGTGGCCAATTTTAGAATAAGTGCCATGTGACACTTAGAAGAATGTATATGCTGTTGGTTTGGAGTAAAGGGTTCTGTAGACGTCTACTAGGTCTGCTTGATCCAGACCTGAATTTACATGTTGGCCTGTCTTACTAGGCTGGGGAAGTTCTCCTGGAAAATATCCCAAAGTTTGTTTTCCAGCTTGTTTCCATTCTCCCTGTCTCCTTCTGGTACTTCAATCAATTGTAGGTTCGTGTGGAGGGGCCAAGATGACGAAATAAGAACAGCTCCAGTCTGCAGCTCCCAGTGAGACCTACACAGAAGGTGGGTGATTTCTGCATTTCCAACTGAGGTATCCAGTTCATCTTATTGGGACTGGTTAGGCAGTGGCTCCAACCTGTGGAGGGTAAGCAGAAGCAGGGTGGAGGGTCACTTCACCCAGGAAGTACAAGGGCCTGGGGATCTCCCTCCCACCAGCCAAGGGAAGCCATGAGGAACTGTGCTACCCAGCCAGGTTACTATGCTTTTTCCATGTTTTCTTGCAATCTGCAAATCAGGAGATTCCCTTGTGTGCCTACACCTCAAGGGCCCAGAATTTCAAGCACAAAACTGGGTGGCTGTCTGGGCAGACACTGATCTAGCGGAAGGAGTTTATTTTTTTATTTTTTGTACTGCAGAGGCGCCTGGAACCCCAGGGAGACAGAACTGTCCACTCACCTGGAAAGGGGGTTGAAGCCAGGGAGCCAAGAGATCTCGCTCGGTGGGTCTCACTCCCATAGAGCCCAGTAAGCTAAGAAATACTGGCTTGAAATTTTCGCTGCCAGCCCAGCAGTCTGAAGTCAACCTGGGACGGTCCAGCGTGGTGTGCAGAGGGGTGTTCGCCATTACTGAGGCTTTAGTAGGCGGTTGTACCCTGACAGTGCTAAGGAGGCTGGGAGGTCTGGGCTGGGTGTAACAAAGCAGTTGTGGCCCGACTGCTTCTCTAGATTTCTCTTGACTGGGCAGGGTATCTCTGAAGGAAAGATAACAGTTGCAGTCAGCAGCTTACAGACAAAACCCCCACTTCCCTGGGGCATCGTACATGGGGTGAGGGGCGGCTGTGGGTGCAGCTTCAGTGGATTTAATCATTCCTGCCTGTCAGCGCTGAAGAGAGCAGCTGATCCTGACAAGAGGCATTCTCCCAGCACACTGCACCAGCTCCGCTAAGGGACAGACTGCCACCTCAAGTGAGTGCCTGACTCCACATCTTCCTGACTGGGAGAAACCTCCCAATGGAACCTACAGATACCTCATACAGGGGAGTTCCAGTTGGCATAAGACTGGTGCCCCTCTGGGATGAAACTTCCAGAGAAAGGAGTAGGCAGCAATCTTTTCTGTTCTGTAGAATAACCAGTTAGAGAAGAACACAAATGACCTGATGGAGCTGAAAAACATAGCATGAGAACTTCGTGAAGCATACACAAATTTCAATAGTTGAATTAATCAAGCAAAAGAAGGGACATCAGAGAATGAAGATCAACTTAATGAAATACAGCATGGAGACAAGATTAGAGAAAAATAAAAAGGAACTAACAAAGCCTCCATGAAATATGGGAGTATGTGAAAAGACCAAACCTACGTTTGATTGGTGTACCTGAAAGTGATGCGGAGAATGAAACCAAGTTGGAAAACACTCTTCAAGATATTATGCAGGAGAACTTGCCCAACCTAGCAAGAGAGGCCAACATTCAAATTCAGGAAATACAGAGAACCCACAAAGATACTGCTCGAGAAGAGCAACCCAAAAACATATAATCGTCAGATTCAGCAAGGTTGAATTGAAGGAAAAACTGTTAAGGGCAGCCAGAGAGAAAGATCGGGTAACTCACAAAGGGAAGCCCATCAGACTAGCAGTGGATCTTTCTGCAGAAACTCTACAAGCCAGAGGAGAATGGGGGCCAATATTCAACATTCTTAAAGAAAATATTTTTCAACCCGGAATTTCCTATCCAGCCAAACTAAGCTTCATAAGCAAAGGAGAAATAAAATCCCATACAGAGAAGCAAACGCTGAGAGATTTTGTCACCACCAGGCCTGCCTTACAAGAGCTACTGAGGGAAGCAGTAAATATGAAAAGGAGAAACCAGTATCAGCCACTGCAAAAACATGCCAAATTCTAAACACCGTTGACACAATGGAGAAAATGCATCAACTAATGTACAAAATAAGCAGGCAATGTCATAAGGACAGGATCAAATTGACACATAACAATATTAACCTGAAATGTAAATGGGTTAAATGTCTCAAATAAAAGAAACAGACTGGCAAATTAGATAAAATGTCAAGTCTTATCAGTGTGCTGTATTCAGGAGATGCATCTCACATGCAAAGACACAAATAGGCTATAAATAAAGGGATGGAGGAATATGTACCAAGCAAAATGGAAAGCAAAAAAAAAAAAAAAAAAAAAAAAAAAAAAAGCAGGGGTTGCAATTCTAGTCTCTGATAAAACAGACTTTAAACCAACAAACATAAAAAAGACACAGAAAGGCATTACATAATGGTAAAAAGATCAATGCAACAAGAAGAGCTAACTATCCTAAATATCTATGCACTCGATACAGCAGCACCCAGATTCATAAAGCAAGTTCTAGAGACATACAAAGAGACTTAGACTCCCACACAACAATAGTGGGAAATATTGACACCCCACCATCAACACTAGACAGATTGACAGCACAAATAATTAACAAGGATGTTCATGGCTTGCACTCAGCTCTGAACCAAGCAGACCTAATAGACATCTACAGAACTCTCCACCCCAAATCAACAGAATTTACATTATTCTCAGCACCACATTGCACTTACTCTAAAATTGACCATATAATTGAAAGTAAAACACTCCTCAGCAAATGCAAAAGAATGGAAATCATAACAAACAGTCTCTCAGACCACAATGCAATCAAATTAGAACTCAGGATTAAGAAACTGACTCAAAACCACACAACAAACAGAACAACCTGCTCCTGAATGGCTACTGGGTAAATAACGAAATTGAGGCAGACATAAATAAGTTATTTGAAACCAATGAGAACAAAGACACAATGTGCTAGAATCTCTGGGACACAGCTACAGCAGTGTTTAGAGGGAAATTTAGAGCACTGAATGCCCACAAGAGGAAAGAGGAAAGATGTAAAATTGATGCCCTAACGTGACAATTTAAAGAACTAGAGAAGCAAAAGCAAACAAGTTCAAAAGCTAGCAGTGGACAAGAAATAACTAAGATCAAATCAGAACTGAAGGAGATAGAGACATGAAAAACCATTAAAATAATTATGGATCCAGGAACTGGTTTTTTGAAAAGATGAACAAACTATATAGACCACTAGCCAAACTAATAAAGAAGAAAAGAGAGAAGAATCAAATAGATGCAATAAAAAAAAATAAAGGGGATAAAACCACTGATCCCACAGAAATACAAACTACCATAAGAGAATACTATAAACACCTCTATGTAAATAAACTAGAAAATCTAGAAGAAATAGATAAATTCCTGGAAACATACACCTCCCAAGTCTAAACCAAGAAGAAGTGGAATCCCTGAATAAACCAATAACGAGTTCTGAAATTGAGGCAGTTATTAATAGCCTATCAACCAAAAAAAAGTCCAGGACCAGATGGATTTACACCTGAATTCTACCAGAGGTACAAAGAAGAGCTGGTACCATTCCTTCTGAAACTCTTCCAAACAATAGAAAATAAGAGACTCCTTCCCAACTCATTTTACGAGGCCAGCATCATCCTGATACCAAAACCTGGCAGAGACACAACAACAAAAATTTCAGGACAATATCCCTGATGAACATCGATGCAAAAATCCTCAATAAAATACTGGCAAACCAAATCCAGCAGCACATCAAAAAGCTTATTCGCCATGATCAAGTCAGCTTCATCCCTGCAATGCAAGGCTCGTTCAACATATACAAATCAATAATCGTAATCCATCACATAAACAGAACCAATGACAAAAACCACATGATTATCTCAATAGATACAGAAAAGAACTTTGATAAAATTCAACATACCTTCATGTTAAAAACTCTCAATATACTAGGTATTGATGGAACATATCTCAAAATAATAAGAGCTATTTATGAAAAACCCATAGCCAATATCATATCGAATGGTCAAAAGCTGGAAGCATTTCCTTTGAAAACCAGCACAAGACAAGGATGCCCTCTCTCGGCAGTCCTATTCAACGATTATTGGAAGTTCTGGCCAGGGCAATCAGGCAAGCAAAAGAAATAAAGGACCTTCAAATAGAAAAAGAGAAAGTCAAATTGTCTCTATTTGCAGATGACATGATTCCATATTTAGAATACCCCACCGTCTCAGCCCCAAAACTCCTTAAGCTGATAAGCAACTTCCGAAGAGTCTCAGGATGCAAAATCAATGTGTGAAAATAGCAAGCATTCCTATACACCAATAATAGACATGCAGAGAGCCAAATCATGAGTGAACGCCCATTCACAATTGCTACAAAAGTATAAAATACCTAATAATACAACTTACAAAGGATATGAGGGACTTCATCAGGAACTACAAACCACTGCTCAAAGACAATAGAGGACACAAAGAAATGGAAAAAAAGTCCCATGCTCATGGATAGAGAGAATCACTATCTTGAAAATGACCATACTGCCAAAGTCATTTATAGATTCAATGCTATTCCCATGAAGCTAGCATTGACTTTCTTCATGGAATTAGAAAAAAACACTATAAATTTTGTATGGAAACCAAAAAAAGTCCGCATAGCAAGACAATCCTAAACAAAAAGAACAAAGCTGGAGTCATCAGGCTACAAGACTTCAAACTATACTACAATGCTGTGGTAACCAAAACGTCATGATACAGGTACAAAATCAGATATATAGATGAATGGAACAGATCAAAGAGCTCAGAAATACCACCATATATCTACAACCATCTGATCTTTGGCAAACCTGACAAAAACAAGCAATGGGGAAAGGCTTCCCTATTTAATAAATGGTGCTGGGAAAACTGGCTAGCCATATACAGAAAACAGAATCTGGCCTCTCTTTCATACCTTATACAAAAATTAAGTCAAGATGGATTAAGGACTTAAATGTCAAGTCCAAAACCATAAAAACCCTAGAAGAAAATCTAGGCAATACCATTCAGGACACATGCATGGACAAAGAATTCATGACTAAAAACGAAAAGCAATTGCAAAAAAGCCAAAATTGACAAATGGAATCTAATTGAACTAAAGTGCTTCTGCACAGCGAAAGAAACTATCATCAGAGTGAATAGGAAACCCACAGAAAGGGAGAAAATTTTTGCAATCTACCCATCTGACAAAGGTCTAATATCCAGAATTTATAAGGAACTTAAACAAATTTATAAGAATAAAGCAACTCCACCAAAAAGTGGGCAAAGAATATGAACAGACACTTCTCAAAAGAAGACATTTATGCAGCCAAGAAATACATGAAAAAAAGCTCATAATCGCTGGTCATTAGAGAATGCAAATTAAAACCACAATGAGATACCATCTCATGACTGTCAGAATAGCATTTATGAAAAAGTCAGGAAACAATAGATGCTGGCAAGGCTGTGGAGAAAGAGGAATGCTTTTACACTGTTGGTGGGAATGTAAATTAGTACATTGTGGAAGGCAGTGTGGCAATTCTAGTATCTAGAACCAGAAATACCGTTTGACCCAGCAATCCCATTACTGGGTATATACCCAAAAGATTACAAATTATTCTACCATAAAAATATATGCACATGTACGTTTACTGCAGCACTGTTTACAATAGCAAAGACTTGGAACCAACCCAAATGCCCATCAATGCTAGACTGGATAAAGAAAATGTGGCACATATATACCATGAAATACTATGCAACCATAAAAAGGATGAATTCATGTGGTTTGCAGGGACATGGATGAAGCTGGAAGCCATCATTCTCAGCAAACTAACACAGGAACAGAAAACCAAACACTGCACGTTCTCACTCATAATTGGGAGTTGAACAATGAGAACACATGGACACAGGGAGGGGAAAAACACACACCGGGACCTGTCAGGGAGTGAGTCAAGGGAAGAAAGCATTAGGACAAATACCTAAAGCATGCGGGGTCTGAAACCTAATTGACGTGTTGATAAGTGCAGGAAACCACCATGGCACGTGTTTATCTATGTAACACACCTGCACGTTTTACACATGTATCCCAGAACTTCACGTAAAATTAAAAAAAAAAAAAAAAAAAAAAAAAAAAAAAAAAAAAAAAAAAAAAAGCCTGGAACCAGAAGCCAACTTTAGACACTAGAGAAGTTTAATTACTTCTGAATTCCCCACATAAAGAGTTTGGCCTCTGGATGGCCTTTTTGATGGTCACCAAGGGGTCTTTCCTCCCTTCATTATACTTCTACATTCCTCATATAAGTTGGTTTGTCTATGGGGCTTGCTTGATAGTCACCAGGTGATTTTTGTTCTCAGTTACCTTAAAGATTACATTTAATATGCTAAATGGCTAATAATTGAATTTGAATTATTGTCAACCTAGCTTCAATGACATATAAAAACTCTGCTCCTGAGACACACATAGGCTCAAAATAAAGGAAGGGAGGAAGATCTACCAAGCAAATGGAAAACAAAAAAAGGCAGGGTTTGCAATCCTAGTCTCTGATAAAACAGACTTTAAACCAACAAAGGACAAAAGAGACAAAGAAAGCCATTACATGATGGTAAAGGGATCAATTCAGCAAGAAGAGCTAACTATCCTAAATATATATGCACCCAATACAGGAGCACCCAGATTCATAAAGCAAGTCCTTAGAGACTTACAAAGAGACTTAGACTCCCATACAATAATAATGGGAGACTTCAACACCCCACTGTCAACATTAGACAGATCAATGAGACAGAAAGTTAATAAGGATATCCAGGAATTGAACTCAACTCTGCACCAAGCATACCTAAGAGACATCTGCAGAACTCTCCACCCCAAATCAACAGAATATACATTCTTCTCAGCACCACATCACACTTATTCCAAAATTGACCACATAGTTGGAAGTAAAGCACTCCTCAGCAAATGTACAAGAACAGAAATTATAACAAACTGTCTCTCAGACCACAGTGTAATCAAACTAGAACTCAGGACTAAGAAACTCAATCAAAACTGCTCAACTACATGGAGACTGAACAACCTGCTCCTGAATGACTACTGGGTGCATAACAAAATGAAGACAGAAATAAAGATGTTCTTTGAAACCAATGAGAACAAAGATACAACATACCAGAACTTCTGGGACACATTTAAAGCAGTGTGTAGAGGGAAATTTATAGCACTAAATGCCCACAAGAGAAAGCAGGAAAGATCTAAAATTGACACTCTAACATCACAATTAAAAGAACTAGAGAAGCAAGAGCAAATACATTCAAAAGCTATCAGAAGGTAAGAAATAACTAAGATGAGAGCAGAAATGAAAGAGATAGAGACACAAAAAACCCTTCAAAAAAAACAATGAATCCAGGAGCTGGTTTTTTGAAAAGATCAACAAAATTGATAGACTACCAGTGAGACTAATAAAGAAGAAAAGAGAGAAGAATCAAATAGATGCAATAAAAAATGATAAAGATATCACCACCGACCCCACAGAAATACAAAGTACCATCAGAGAATACTATAAACACCTCTACACAAATAAACTAGAAAACCTAGAAGAAATGGATAATTTCCTGGACACATACACTCTCCCAAGACTAAACCAGGAAGAAGCTGAATCCCTGAATAGACCAATTGCAAGCTCTGAAATTGAGGCAATAATTAACAGCCTACCAACCAAAAAAAGTCCAGGACCAGACTGATTCACAGCCGAATTCAACCAGAGGTACAAGGAGGAGCTGGTACCATTCCTTCTGAAACTATTCCAATCAATTGAAAAAGAGAGAATCCTCCCTAACTCATTTGATGAGGCCAACATCATCCTGATACCAAAGCCTGACAGAGACACAACAAAAATAGAGAATTTTAGACCCATATCCCTGATGAACATTGATGCAAAAATCCTCAATAAAATACTGGCAAACCAAATCCAGCAGCACATCAAAAAGCTTATCCACCATGACCAAATGGATTTCAACCCTGGGATGCAAGGCTGGTTCAACATATGCAAATCAATAAACGTAATCCTGCATATAAACAGAACCAAAGACAAAAACCACATGATTATCTCAATAGATGCAGAAAAGGCCTTTGACAAAATTCAACAGCCCTTCATGCTAAAAACTCTCAATAAACTCGGTATTGATGGAACGTATCTCAAAATAATAAGAGCTATTTATGACAAACCCACAGCCAATATCATACTGAATGGGCAAAAACTGGAAGCATTGCCTTTGAAAACTGGCACAAGACAGGGATGCCCTCTCTCACCACTCCTATTCAACATAGTGTTGGAAGTTCTGGCTAAGGCAATCAGGCAAGAGAAAGAAATAAAAGGTATTCAATAAGGAAAAGAGGAAGTCAAATTGTCCCTGTTTGCAGATGACATGATTGTATATTTAGAAAACTCCATTGTCTCAGCCCAAAATCTCCTTAAGCTGATAAACAACTTCAGCAAAGTCTCAGGATACAAAATTAATGTGCAAAAATCACAAGCATTCCTACACACCAATAACAGACAAACAGAGAGCCAAATCATGAATGAACTTCCATTCACAATAGCTTCAAAGAGCATTAAATACCTAGGAATTCAACTTACAAGGGATGTAAAGGACCTCTTCAAGGAGAACTACAAACCACTGCTCAGTGAAATAAAAGAGGACACAAACAAATGGAAGAACATACCATGCTCATGGATAGGAAGAATCAATATCGTGAAAATGGCCATACTGCCCAAGGTTATTTATAGATTCAATGCCATCCCCATTAAGCTACCAATGACTTTCTTCACAGAATTGGAAAAAACTGCTTTAAAGTTCATGTGGAACCAAAAAGGAGCCTGCATTGCCAGCACAATCCTAAGCCAAAAGAACAAAGCTGGAGGCATCATGCTACCTGACTTCAAACTATACTACAAGGCTACAGTAACCAAAACAGCATGGTACTGGTACCAAAACAGAGATAGAGACCAATGGAACAGAACAGAGTCCTCAGAAATAATACCACGCATCTACAGCCATCTGATCTTTGACAAACCTGAGAGAAACAAGAAATGGGGAAAGGATTCCCTATTTAATAAATGGTGCTGGGAAAATTGGCTAGCATAAGTAGAAAGCTGAAACAGAATGGGAGAAAGAGTTTGCAATCTGCTCATCTGACAAAGAGCTAATATCCAGAACCTACAAAGAACTCAAACAAATTTACAAGAAAAAAACAAACAACCCCATCAAAAAGTGGGCAAAGGATATAAACAGACACTTCTCAAAAGAAGAGATTTATGCAGCCAACAGACACATGAAAAAATGCTCATCATAACTCATCATCAGATAAATGCAAATCAAAACCACAACGAGATACCATCTCACACCAGTTAGAATGGCAATCGTTAAAAAGTCAGGAAACAGGGCCGGGCGCAGTGGCTCAAGCCTGTAATCCCAGCACTTTGGGAGGCCGAGATGGGCGGATCACGAGGTCAGGAGATTGAGACCATCCTGGCTAACATGGTGAAACCCTGTCTCTACTAAAAAATACAAAAAACTAGCCGGGCGAGGTGGCGGGCGCCTGTAGTCCCAGCTACTTGGGAGGCTGAGGCAGGAGAATAGTGTAAACCCAGGAGGCGGAGCTTGCAGTGAGCTGAGATCCGGCCACTGCACTCCAGCCTGGGCGACAGAGCGAGACTCTGTATCAAAAAAAAAAAAAAAAAAAAAAAGTCAGGAAACAAGAGATGCTGGAGAGGATGTGGAGAAATAGGAACACTTTTACATTGTTGGTGGGACTGTAAACTAGTTCAACCATTGTGGAAAACAGTGTGGCGATTCCTCAAGGATCTAGAACTAGAAATACCATTTGACCCAGCCATCCCATTACTGGGTATATACCCAAAGGATTATAAATCATGCTGCTATAAAGACACATACACACGTATGTTCATTGCGGCACTATTCACAATAGCGAAGACTTGGAATCAACCCAAATGTCCATCAGTGACAGACTGGATTAAGAAAATGTGGCACATCTACACCATGGAATACTATGCAGCCATAAAAAGGGATGAGTTCGTGTCCTATGTAGGTATATGGATGCAGCTGGAAACCATCATTCTCAGCAGACTGTCACAAGAACAGAAAACCAAACACCGCATGTTCTCACTCATAGGTGGAATTGAAGAATGAGATCACTTGGACACAGGAAGAGGAACATCACACACTGAGCTTATTGTGGGGAGCGGGGATGGGGGAGGGATAGCATTAGGAGATATACCTAATGTAAATGATGAGTTAATGGGTGCAGCACACCAATATGGCATATGTATACATATGTAACAAACCTGCACATTGTGCACATGTACCCTAGAACTTAAAGTATAATAATAAAAAAAAATCCTGCTCCTGTAAATCTCTGCCCCCTCATGTTATTGTCACAGATTATGTATTTAAACATTTGTGCCCATTAATATAGGTCTATAATTGTTTTATATACTTTAAATTATGTAGGTAATAAGAAGAGAAGTTACAATTCAAAGGTACAACAATACTGCCTTTTATATTTACTTGTGTTGTTACTTTTATCAGTGTTTTTTTAAATATTGTTTTAACTTATTGCTTAACGTCCTTTTATTTCAGCTTCAAGAGCTCATTTTAATTTTTTTTTTTTTTTTTGTATGACAGTCCCACTAGTGGTGAACTTTCTCATGCATTGTTAATCTGGGAAAGTCTTAATTTCATTTTTTTAAAGATAATTTTGTTGAATATTTCCTTTTCTTGACAGTTTTTTCTTTTTCTTTCTGAAATTTAAAGAAAAAGTTTATTGACAATCTGAAAGACAATTTCTGAAAGATTTACTTTTCCAGAAGCTGCAGCTACACAATGCAGTGTTTATTATGTTAAAATGTGCATTAGACACAAATACAAAAATCATGAAACAAGCCACAATTCTTCAAAAATCTGACCAAAGATAAAAAGCCTAAGGAACAACATGGATGACTTAAAAAAGATGAGCTCTTTACTTTAGGCTCGATACAAAAAGAATAACAAATGGATGAGTGTGTTAGTTATTAAACTGAATTGAATCTTTGATTCTAAGACTTAGAGCATTGTGTCATATAACATTAGCATGGTATAAAAGTGCATGATATTAAAGGAATAGAACCACTGACACTCAAAAGGAGCTTTGTCAATTAAGCACTTAAATACTCTACAGCATGCCGCTCAGTTGTCCATTATTTAATAAACAGGTAGCAACTTTATAACAAAAATGGTAAGAAAACACAACAGGAGTTATATGCTTTTTTATTTTCTTGGTTTAAAATAAAAGAGAAAACAATAATCAATTCTGTTATACCTATCTTCAATGTATATCACTCATAAAAGAGAAGGACTAAAAACAAAAAATATCTTTACAGATATCCAACTATATAGAGAGTGTTATCACCTCTCACACATGTTTTGATGATACTCAGGAGGAATCACGTCACAATTACTGACAGTAAACAAAGTTGCAGAATATTTTTCCTGGTTTTTTAGGAATTATCATAAAGATTCATTAATTAAGCAAGATTATTCTCATCCAGGGTGTATAATCCAAAGTTCCTCCCAATTGTACAAATGATCTCTCTAGCTATGGTGCTCCATACATCTGGGACATGGGTGTACCAGGGTGATCTCCTAGGATTTCAGCATACTGTGGTCTCTCAAATTTGTAGAGTAGCTGATTGACAAACATTGCATTGAGGTACAGGAATGCCTTGTTTTATTGCACTTTGCATTACTGCAGTTCTCAGATATTGCATTTTTTTATTTTTATTTTTTTTAATAAATGGACAGTTTCTGGTAACTCTGCATTGAGCAAATCTGGTATCATTTACCAACACCATGTGTTCACTTTGTGTCTGTTATACTTTGATAATTCTTGCAACATTTTAAACTTTTTAATCATTATTATGTGTGTTCTAGTGATCTATGATTAATGATCTTCGATATTACCATTGTAATTGTCTGGAGGCACACAAACTGCACCCATAAATGATGGAAAACTTAATCAATAACGTTGTGTGCATTCTGATTGCTCCACTAATGGGCTGTTCCTCCATCACTCTCACTCTCCTCAGGTCTCCTTATTCTCTGAGACACAATATTGAAATCAGGCCAATTAACAACCCTGTAATGGCCTCTAAATGTTCTGTAATGGCCTCTAAATGTTCAAGTGAACAGAAGAGTCACATCTCTCTCATTTTAAATCAAAAGCTAGAAATGATTAAGTTTAGTGAAAAGGCATGTAGAAATCCAAGAGAGGATGAAAGCTAGGCCTCTTGTGCCCAACAGCCAAAGTGTGAATGCCAAAAAATGTTTTTGAAGGAAATTAAAAGTGTGATTCCAGTGAATTTATAAGTGACAAGAAAGTTGAACATCCTTATTACTGATAAGGAGAGAGTTTTAGTAGTCATAATAGAATATTAAACCAGCCATGACATACCCTCTAGCCAAAGTCTAATTCAGAGCAAGGCTCTAACTGTATTCAATTCTATGAAGGCTGAGAGAGATGAGAAAGTTGTAGAAAAAAGTTTGCAGCTAGAAAAAGTTGGCTCATGTGGCTTAAGGGAAAAAGTGGTCTTCATAATATAAAACTACATGGTGAAGCAGGAAGTGCTGATGTAGAAGCTGCATCAAGTTATCGGGAAGATTTAGCTAAAATAACCGATGAAGATGGCTATACTACAAAGATTTTCAATGTAGATAAAACAGCCTTATATTAGGAGAATATAATATATAGAACTTTCATAACTAGAGTGGAGAGGTCAATGCCGGGCTTTAAAATTTCCAATGATAGGCTGACTCTCTTATTAGGGGCTAATGCAGCTGGTGACTTTAAATTGAAGTCAATGCTCATTTGATATTTTAAAAAGTCCCAGGGATCTTAAGAATTTGCTAAATCTACTCTGCCTGTGCCCTAGAACAACAGAACCCAGATGACTGCACATCTATTTACGGCATGCTTAACTGAGAATTTTAAGCTCACTGTCAAGACCTATAGCTCATTAAAAAGTTTATTTCAATGTATTATTGTTCATTGACAATGTACCTGGTTACCCAAGAGCTCTAATGGAGATGAACAAGGAGAGTAATGTTGTTTTCATGGCTGCTAACACAACATCCACTCTGCAGCCCATGGATTAAGGAGTTATTTTGACTTTAAATGTAAATCTTGTTATTTAAGAAATACATTTCATAAGGCTATAGCTGCCACAGATTGTAATTCCTTTGATCAATCTGTACAAAGTACTTTGAAAACTATCTGGAAGGATTGATAATTCCAGATGTGACTACACATTTGTGATTCATGGGAGGAGATTAAAATATTAACATTAAGCTTGGAAAAAGTTTATCCCAATCCTCCTAGATAATTTTGAGGGGTTCAAGACTTCAGTGAAGAAAGTAATTGCAAATGTGATGAAAACAGCAAGATAGGATTAGAAGAGGCACCTGAAGATGTGACTGAATTTCTGCAACAATATGATAAAACTTGTATGGATGAGAAGTTGATTTCTATGTATGAGCAAAGTAAGTTGTTTATTGAGATGGAATCTACTCCTGGTGAAAATGCTGTAAATTATTGACATGAAAACAAAGGATTTTAATTATTAGATAAGTTTAGTTAGTAAGGTAGTGGTGGGATTTGAGAAGATTGACTCCAGTTTTGAAATAAGTTCTAATGGGTAAAATGCTATCCAACAACATTACATACTACAGAGAAATCTTTTAGAAAAGAAAGAGTCAACCAATCTTGCAAACCTCTTTATTGTCTTATTTTAAGAAACTACCATGACCACTCCAACCTTCAGCAACCACCTCCCTGATCAGTCAGCAGCCATCAACATGAAACAAGACCCTCCACCAGCAAAATATTGTGACTTGTTGGAGGCTTATATTACCATTAGCATTTTAATAACACATTAATTTTAAATTAAAGTATGCAATTTTTTGGATATAATGCCATAGCACACTTAATAAACAACAGTATAGTGTAAACATAATATCTCTTGTATGCACTAAAGAACCACAAAATTTGCATGACTAATTTGTTTTGCAATATTAACCTTATCGCAGTAGTCTGTATGTGAACTCAGAATGTCTTTGAGGTATGCCTGTATTATTTCCTGCCACAATTTATTAACAACATACTCCTTGCTAAACATGGAATTGAAAGAATGATACCTGCTACCACAAAAACACACTTGTAGCACACAGGCACTGTAAAGCAACTATGCAATTAGGTCTACATAATAACCAGCTAACAACATAATGACAAAATCAAAATCACACATAATAATAACCTTAAATGGAAATGGACTAAACACACCATTCAAAAGACACAAAGTGGCAAGCTGGATCAAAGTCAACACTCAACAATTTTCTCTCTTCAACTGACCAGTCTCACATGTAATGACACCCACAGGCTCAAAGTAAAGAATGGAGAAAGATCTACCATGCAAATGGAAAACAAAAAAATGTAAGAGTTACTATTCTTATGTCAGATAAAACAGATTTTAAACCAACAACAATCAAAAAGGACAATAAAAGGCATCCCATAAGGATAGGGTGTACAATTCAACAACAACACTTAACAATCCTAAATATGTGCACCCTACATTGAAGCATTGAAGTTCTTCTTAGCATATGAAAAGACTTAACAACACAAGAATAGTGGGAGACTTCAACACCATACTGACAGCATTAGACAGATAACTGAGGCAGAAAACTAACAAAGAAACTTTAAACTTAAGCTCAACACTTGACAAATTAGACCTATAGACATTTATAGAACACTCTACCAAACAACCACAAAATATACATTTTTCTCTTCTACACATGGAGCACACTCTAGGATTGGCCATATGCTTGGTCATAAAGCAAGTCTCAATAAACTCAAAAAAAGTTGAAATTATAACAAGTACACTAGTAAACGATAGTGCAATAAACATAGAAATCAATATCAAGAAGATCTCTCAAAAGTATAGAAATACATGGAAATTAAACAACTTGCTCCTGAATAACTTGTGGGCAAGCACAAAAGTTAAGACAGAGTCAGGTAATCCTTTAAAATTAATAAAAATAGGGAAACAATTGACAAAAATCTCTAGGATGAAGCTAAATGAAAAATTAAGAGTGCTAAGAGGAAAGTTTATACCCCTAAATGCCTTCATCAAGTAGTTAGAAGGATCTGAAATTAACAACCTAATGTTGCATCTAAAGGAACTAGAAGAGAAAGAACAAAGCAACCTCAAAGCTAGCAGAAGAAAATAAATAACTCAAATTAGATAAGAACTTAATAAAATTGAAGCGCAAAAATTCACACGAAGAATCAATGAAAGCAAGACTTACTTTCTCAAATAAACAAGATTGACATACCACTAGTGAGACTGATAAGGAAAAAAAAAGATCCAAATATGTATAATCAGAACTGACATAGATGACATTACAACTGACCCTACAATAATACAAAAATCTTCAGAGAATACTATGGACAACCCTATGCACAGAAATTAGAAAATCCAAATAAAACAGAGAAATTATTGGAATCACACAATCTCTTAACATTGAATCAAAAGAGATTGAAACCCTGAATACACCAATTTTGAGCTCTGAATTGAATCAGTAATAAAAAATAAACAACCAAAAAAGCCCTGGACTAGGTGGATTCATAGCTGAATTCTACCAGATGTATAAAAAAGAACTGGTACAATCCTACTAAAACTATTCTAAAAAATTGAGGAGGAAGGACTCTTCCTTAACTCACTCTATGAAGCCAGCATAATCCTACTACCAAAATCTGGCAGAGACACGATTAAAAAAGAAAACTTCAAGCCAATATCTCTGATTAACATAGTTGCAAAAATTTCCAACAAAATACTGGTAAGCTGAATTCACCAGAACATCAAAAAGTTAATTCATCATGATCAAGTATGCTTTATTCCCAAAGATGCAGGACTTGTTCAACACACACAAAATAATAATTGTGATTCACCACATAGAATTAAAAGCAAAATGATATTATCATCTTAATACATGAAGAAAAAGCTTTCAATGAAATCCAACATCGTTTTACGATTAAAAAAACCCTCAACATACTAGGCATTGAAGGAACATAGCTCAAAATAATAACAGCCATCTATGACAGCCCCACAGCCAACATCATACTAAATTGGTAAAACTGGAATCATTTCCCTTGAGAACAGAAACAGGTCAAGGATGCCCACTCTCACCACTCCTATTCAAAATATTACTGGAAGTCCTAGCCAGAGCAATCAGGCAAGAGAAAGAAATAAAAGGCAACTGAGTAGAAAAAGAAGAAATCAAAATATGTCTCTTCACTGACAATATGATTCTATACTTAGAAAACTCTAAGAACTTTGCCAAAAGGCTACTAGATTTGGTAAAACGATTTTAGAAAGGTTTCAGGATACTAAACAATGTACAAAAATTAGTAGCATTTCTATACACCAATAACATCCAGGCTGAGACTCTAATCAAATGCACAATCCAATTTACATTAACTCCAAAGAAAATGAAATACTTAGGATTACAGCTAACCAAAGAGATGAAAGATCTCTACAAAGAGAACTCAAAACACTCCTGAAAGAAATCAGAGGCAACACAAATAAAGGGGAAACCATTCTATGCTCATGAATTAAAAGAATAAATATCATTAAAATGGCCATGCAGTCCAAGGCATTGCAGATTCAAAACTATTTCTGTCAAACTACCAATGTCATTCTGCACAGAATTAGATAAATTATTCTAAAATTCATACAAAACCAGAAGAGAGTCAAAATAGCCAAAGCAATCCTAAGCGGGGCAGGGGGAGAGGGGGACAAAGCTGGAGGCATCACACTACCCAAATTCTAACTATAGTATAAGGCTTCCACTGTAAGCAACGGTGGAAGTACAACTGTTGCTTCCACTGTAAGCAGCAGTGGAACACAACACAGAACAGAATTCTGTTGGTGACCATGGTGGAAACATTTAAATTATCTCTGGCCAGAGGGGAATCCTCTACCTTAGTGGTATAAACCTGAGTTCTGTATAGCTCCACCACTGGCTAACTAAAATGATCTGAGGTCCTGAAAAACTGGAAAAGCAGTCAGGCCACAAGAACTTCAGACATTGTCAGCTCTGGATGCTGAACTGGGCTTAGAGTCAGGGAACTTTGGATGCATGTGACTCAGTGTGACAACAGCTATCATGGCCAAAGGAATGCTGACATCACCTCTATCCCAAATCCAGCCAGTGCAACTCAGAGAGAGACTCCTTCCACTTTTGGAAAGGAGAGGAAAGAGTAATGATAATTTTGTAACCTGGATACCTGCTCAGCCACTGTAAAATAAAGCACTAGGCAGATACGTGAATCCCTAGATTCTAGCCCCTTCCTCCTGAATGACATTTCTAGACTGACCCTGACTCAGAAAGAAAGCTGTTGTGCTGGAGAGAAGTACCTGGTCCTGGCAGGATTCACCATCTACTGATTAAAGTGACCTAGGGCCCTGAAATAAACATCAGTGGTAGTCAAGCAATACTAACCACAGGCCTTGGGTGAAACTCAATAGTGTGCTGGCTTAATGCGTATCTCAACATAGTCCCCACTGTGGTGCCCATGGGAGTGCTTGCATTACCTCTCTCCCAGCTACAGGCAACCTAGCATGGAGACAGAGACTCCTTCTATTTGAGGAAGCATGGAAAAAGAGAATGAGAAAATCTGCCTAGTGGTAAGAGTCTGCAGGAGTAGCCTCATTACTGGGCTTGGGGCTTCCCCTAGTGCAGAATGACTACAGTGACCAAAAACTTAGATCAAAACACCTAATTTTTTTTTATAATACTTGGAAAACCTTCTCAAAAAGAATGGGTACAAACAAGCCCAGACTGTGAAGATTAAAATAAATATCTAACTCTTCAATGCTCAGTCATTGGCAAACATCAAGGAAAACATGACATCACCAAATGAACTAAATAAGGCACTGTAACCAATCCTGGAGTTACAGAGATATGTGACTTTTCGGATGGAGAATTCAAAAACAGCTGTTTTGAGGAAGCTCAAGAAACTTCAAGAAAACACAGAGAATGAATTCAGAATCCTATACGAGAAATTTAACAGATGAAATAATTAAAAATTAAGCAGAAATATTGGAGTTCAAAGACTGAATTGACAAACCGAAAAATTCAACAGAGCGTTTCAATGACAGAATTGATCAAGCAGAAAAAATAATTAGTGAGTTTGAAGCAGGCTATATGAAAATACGCAGAAGAGAAAAATGAATAAAAAAGGAATAAAGCATGCCTATAAGAAAATATCTTCAAAAGGGAAAAATCTAAGAGTTATTGACCTTAAGAAAAGATAGAGAAAGATTGGGGTAGAAAATTTACTCAAAAAAAAATTAACAGAGAACTTTCTAACAGACAGAATGATATCAATATTTCATATACAAGAAGCTTAGAGAATACCAAGAAGATTTAACTCAAATAAGACTACCTTAAGGCATGTAATAATCAAATTTGCAAAGGTCAAGGATAAAGAAGGGATCCTAAAAGCAGCAAGATAAAAAAAAAAAAAAAACATATAAAAGAGTTCCAATACATCTGGCAGTATACTTTTCAGGGATAATCCTATAGGCCAGGGAGAGAGTAGCATGATATACTCACAGTGCTGAAGAAAAAAAACCTCCCAATCTAGAATATCATAATCAGTGAAAATATTCTGCAAACATCATGGAGAAATAAACACTTTCCCAGGCAAATTAAAGCTGAGGAATTTTATCAACACAAGACCTGCCCTACAAGAAATGCTAAAGGGAGTCCTGCAATCTGAAAGAAAAGGATGTTAATAAGCAATAAGAAATCATCTGAAGGCACAAAACTCACTGGTAACAGTAAGTGCACAGGCAAACGTGGAATACTCTAACACTAACACTGTAATTGTAGTGTGAAAATCACCCATATCTTTAGTAGGAAGACAAAAAGAAGAACTTATCAAAAATAATAACTACACCAACCTTTTCAGAGATAGTATGAAACAATATAAATTAATACAATACAAAGTTCTAATATGGGGAGGTGATGGAGTTAAAATCTAAAGTATTTATTAGTTTTCTCTTTGCTTATTTGGTTGATTTTTGTAACAGACTTGAGTTGTCATCAGTCCAAAATAATTGGTTATAAGAGGTTATTTGTAAGCCTTATGGTTACATCAAATGAAACCTACAACAGATACACAAAAAATAAAAAGCAAGAAATTAAAACACATTACTGGGGGAAAATCACTGTTTTTTTGTTTTTTGTTTCTTGTTTTTTTGTGTGTGTGTGTGAGATGGAGTCTCAATCTGTAACCCAGGCTGGAGTGCAGTGGTGCAATCTCGGCTCACTGCAAGCTCCACCTCCCGGGTTCACGCCATTCTCCTACCTCAGCCTCCAGAGTAGCTGGGACTACAGGTGCCAGTCACCACACCCAGTTAATTTTTTGTATTTTTAGTAGAGATGGAGTTTCACGTGTTAGGATGGTCTCGATCTCCTGACCTCACGATCCTCCTGCCTTGGCCTCCCAAAGTGCTGGGATTACAGGCGTGAGCCACCGCACCCAGCCAGAAAAATCACTTTTACACAAAAGAAGATAAGAGGGAAGACAGAGAGGACCACAGAACACCAGAAATCAAGTAACAAAATGGCAGTAGTATGTCCTAACTTATCAATAATTGCATTAAATTACACTTTAACTCCATCCATTCCCCATTTTTGAACTTTTTATTGTTTCTATTTATATCTTTTTATACTACTTGACTCTTAAAACGTTGGTGTAGCTATTATTTTTGATAGGTTTTTCTTTCTGTCTTCCTATTAAAGATGTGAGTGATGGACACACTACAAAAACAGTTTTAGAGTATTCTCCATTTTTCTGTTTAATTATTGTTACCAGTAAATTTAAGTAAACTAAAATCTCCAATCAAAAGACCAAGAGTGACTGAATGAATTAAAAAAACAAGACTCAAGTATATGATGCCCACAAGAAACTCACTTCACCTATAAAGACATACACAGGCTGAAAATAAAAGGATAAAAAGACATTCCATGCAAGCGGAAACCAAAAAAGAGCAAGACTAACTACTTATATCAGATAAAATAGACTTTAGGACAAAAACTATAAAGTAACAAAGATGGGCAATATAAAATGATACAAAGGTCAATGTAGCAAAAGGATAAAACAATCATAAATATATGTGCTCAACACTGGAGTACCCAGATACATAAAGCAAATATTATTAGAACAAAAGAGAGAGAGACAGACCTCAATACAGTACTCAGAGACCACCATTTTTCACACTCACCATTGGACAGAACATGCAGACAGAAAATCAACAAAAAATTGGACTCAATCTGCACTACAAATCTAATAGACCCAATGCATATTTACAGAACATTTCATCTAATAGCTGCAAAATCTACATTCTTCTCCTAAGCACATGGATCATTTTCAAGGATAGACCTTATGTTAAGACACAAAACAAGTTTTATAAAATTCAAAAGCATGTAAATTATATCAAGTATATTATCTGACCACAATGGAATGAAACTAAAAAATCAATAACAGAAAGAACTTTGGAAACTATCAAAACACATGAAAATTAAACAATATACTCCTGAATGATCAGTGGATCAATGAAGAAATTTAAAAGGAAATTAAAAAATTTCTTGAAACAAGTGATAATGGAAACAAAATATACCAAAACCTGTGAGATACAGTGAAAGTTGTACTAAGAGGAAAACTAGTGACAATAAGCAACTATGTCAAAAAAGTAGAAAATCTTCAAATAAAAAGCCTACTTATGCATCTTAAAAAATCAGGAAAGCAAGAGCAAACCAAATCCAAGATTAATAGAAGAAAAATAAAGATCAGAACAAAAAGAAATAAAATTTTTAAAAATACAGTCAACAAAATAAAAGGTTATTTTTTGAAGAGATAAATAAAATTGACAGACCCTTAGCCAGACTAAGAAAATAGAGAAGACCCAGATAAATTAAATCAGAGATGAAAAAGGAAACTTTAAAACTGATACCACAGAAATTCCAAGGATCATTGGAGACTACTATGATTAACTACATGGCAATAAATTGGAAAACTTAGAAGAAATGGATATATTCCAAGACATACAACTTACCAAGATTGAACCATGAAGAAATTCAAAAACCTGGAGTAGACAATACCAAGTAACAATATTGAATCCATAATAAAAGTATATCAAAGAAAGCCCAGGTCCCAAATGACTTCACTGATGAATCTAACTAAAACTAAGAAGAACTAATGCCGGGATGGAGCAAGATGGCCAATAGGAACAGCTCCAGTCCTCCCAGCGCGAGCCACACAGAAGACCGGGTGATTTCTGCATTTTCAAACTACAAGTACTGGTTCATCTCTACCTAGGTGCGGCCGACAATCATGCGCTGGTCAGCTGCTGCAGCCCTACGCAGAGTTGAAGCAGGGAGGCATCAGCCACCTTGGGAAGAACAAGGGAAAGGGAATCCTTTTCCTAGCCAGGGGAACCAGAGACACACAACACCTGGAAATCGGGTAACTCCCACCCCAATACTGCACACTTAAGCAAACAGGCACACCTGAGATAATATCCCACACCTGGCCGGGAGGTCCCACCACGGAGCCTCCCTCATTGGCAGCACAGTGCAGTCTGTGGATCTACCGGGCAAGGCAACAGCCAGGCTGGTGAGGGGTTCTTCGGCCATTGCTGAGGCTTAAGTAGGTAAAACAACCCGGCCTGGGAAGTCGACTGGGTGGAGCTCTACAGCAGCCTGGCTGGGAAACCTGCCTGGTCTCTAGACTCCACCCCTGGGGACAGGGCACAGATAACAAAGCAAAGTAGAAACCTCCTGCAGATGCAAACCACTCTGTCTGGACAGCTCTTGAAGAGAGTGAAAGAACCTCCAAACACGGAGGTTGAGGATCTGAGAAGGACAGACTGTTTGCCCAAGTAATCCCCACCCTGAGTAGTGCACTGAGACATCCCACTCAGCCCCATACCCCCACACCTCAAGGAAGCCCATACCCAAGGGGAAGCCTCCAAAGCAAGAATCAGACAGAGGGGCAGCCACCCCTCTCCCATTGTTCAGCACAGGCCTCTATCTCTTCTGCAGGCTCCTGCCAAGGATACACCCAGGCAAACAGAGTCTGGAGCGGACCCCAAGCACCAACAGACTCCACAGCTGAGGGTCCTGACTGTTAGAAGGAAACTACTGGGAAACAGGAAGGGATAACTAGCACCAAAACCCCATCAGTACATCACCATCCTCAAAGACCTCAGAGGCAGATAAACCCACAAAGATGGGGAAAAAAAGCAGGGCAGAAAAGCTTGTACCAAAATAAGAGCGATCTCCCCCGCAAAGGAGCCGCGAGCTCATCGGCCAGCAACGGATCAAAGCTGGACGGAGAATGACTTCGACTTTAGATGAGAGAAGAAGGCTTCAGTCCATCAAACTTCTGTGAGCTAAAAAAGCTTTATCCACCATGATCAAGTGGGCTTCATCCCTGGGATGCAAGGCTGGTTCAACATTCGCGAAATCAATAAAACATAATCCAGCATATAAAACAGAAACTAAAGACAAGAACCACATGGATTATCTCTAATAGATGCAGAAAAAGGGGCTTTTGACAAATTCAACAGCCCTTCATGCTAAAACGCTTCAATAAATCTGTAATTGATGGAACGCATTCAAAATCATCATAAGAGCTATTTATGACAAACCCACAGCCAATATCATACTGAATGGGTAAAAAACTGGAAAAATTCCTTGAAAACTGGCACAAGACAGGGATGTTCTCTCTCACCAATTCTATTCAACATAGTGTTGGAAGTCCTGGCTAGGGCAATCCGTGGTAAGCAAGAGAAAGCAAAACTGGAAGGTATCTGAAGTTAGGAAAGAAGAAGTCGCACTGTCCCTGGTTTCTGCAGGACAGACAAGGACTTGTATATTTAGGAAAACCCCATTGTCTCAGCCCAAAATTTTTGTGGCTTCTCGATAAGCAAAACTTCCAGCAAAGTCTCAGGATACAAAATTAATGTGCAAAAATCACAAGCATTCTATACACCAGTAACAGACAAACAGGAGAGCCAAATCATGAACAGTCTCCATTCACAATTGCTTCAAAGAGAAGAAATACCTAGGAACTAAACTGATAAGGATGTAAAGGTGGACCTTCAAGGAGAACTACAAACTACTGCTCAGTGAAGATATCACAAACAAACAACATCATGGATAGGGAAAGAAATCAACAGATCAGAAAATGCACAGCATCAGAATGAATAGATTCAATGCCATCCCTACCCAGTTTACCAACAGCTCTTCTCAAGAGAACTGGAGAAAGAACTGTTTTGGTTCAGAAGTGAAACCAGCACCTTACCAAGCACAATCCTAAGTCAAAAGAACAAAGCTGGAGGCATCACACTACCTGACTTCAACCATACTCACAAGGCTACAGCACCAGTACCAGCACATGGCACTGGTACCAAAACAGAGATAGAGACTAATGGAACATGAAATGAGTCCTCAGAAATAATACCACCACATCTAGCCATCTGATCTTTGATAAACCTGAGAAAATAAAGAAATGGAAAAGATCTCACAAGCTTTGGAATAAATGGTGCTGGGAAAATTGTTGTGCTTCATAAGTAGAAAGCTGAAACTGATCCTTTCCTTTACCCCATACTTAAAATTAATTCAAGATGGATTAGAGACTTACATGTTAGACCCTAATTACCATAAAACCCAGGAGGAAACCTAGGTAGTACCATCAGGACATGAAAGGGCAAAGGGGACTTCATGTCTAAAAACACCAAAGCAACGGGCAGCAAAAGCCAAATTGATGAAATAGATCTGTTAAAATTAGTACCCCACGTAAAAGAAACTACCATCAGAGTGGAACAGGCACCTGCCAGGAATGCAGGTGTAATTTCTGCAATCTACTCATCTGACAAAGGGCTAATATCCAGAACCTATAAAAAGAACTCAAACAAATTTACAAGAAAACAAACAACCCCATCAAAAGTGGGTGTTGATAATAAACACAGTTCCCTCAAAAGAAGGATATTCCCATACAGCCAATAGACACATGAAAAAATGCTCATCATCACTGGCCATCAGAGGAATGCAACCAAACTACAATGAGATACCATCTGTACCCAGTTAGAATGGCAATCATTAAAAATGTCAAACAAATAGGGTATTAGAGATGGAGAAATAGAAATACTTTTACACTGTTGGTGGGATTGTTAACTAGTCTTAACCATTATGAGCCAGTATGCATGATTCCTCAAGGATCTTAGAACTAGATGTACCATATGACTCTGAAGCCATCCTATCGGTATTTCGGGTGCATGCACCCAGCGATTGAAAACGCTAGCGGCATATTATTACGGTTATCAGAACAGCCATTAAGGCAATCATTCAAGCTGGGCTGAAGTAAAAGACTTGGAATCAACCCAAAATGTCCATCAAAGTGCATAGACTGGATTAAGAAATGTGGCATGAGACATGCACCATGGAATACTAAGGTAACATAAAAAGGATGAGTTTGTGTCCTTTGTAGGGACATGGATGCAGCTGGAAACCATCAATATTCTGAAGTAAACTAATACAAGAACAGAAAACCAAACACCGCGATGTTCCTACCATAGGTGGGGAAACTGGAACAAATGAGATCACTTGACCCGGAAGGGGACATCACAATAATCGGGGCCTATTATGGGGAGTGGGGGGAGGGAGATGGGATTTAAAATCGGTTATAACGATGTAAACGGACGCGAGTAGTTGGGTGTTGATCTATTGTTGATGGGCGCAGCAATGTTGTAACATGGCACAAGCATACAGCAATAAACCTGTACGTTATGCATATGTACCCTAGAACTTAAAGTATAATGGGGTTTAATAAAATAAAAATAAAAAAATAAAAAAAAGAACTAACGCCAATCTTATCCTAAACTATCCAGCCATTAAGTTGAGAAGTGAAATGAATCTAAATGGCTCTGAAAGGCAAATATTACTCTGATACCAAATCAGACAAACACGCAAGCAAACCAAAGCACAGGCCAATATTCCTGATGAGTATTGATGCAAATATGCTCAACAAAATACTAACAAGTCATATTCAACAATACATTAAAAAGATTATTCATTATGACAAGGAATACAAGGATGGTTCAACATACACAAACAATCAATATGATACATCACATCAATTGAGGACCAAATAAGAATAAAAGACCAAAATCATATAGTCATTTCAACAGATGGCTGAAAAAGCATTTGATAAAATTTGACATCCATTAATAACTACTCTCAAAAACTGAATATAGAAAGAATAGAGCTCATCATGATAAATGCCATAAGTTACAGACCTATAGCTAGTATCAAACTGAATGGAGAAAAGCTGAAAGCCTTCCCCCTAAGACCTGAAAGAAGAAAAGGATGCCTACTTACACAACTGTTATTCCTCATAGTACTAAAATTCCTAGCTAGAGCAATTAGACAAGAGAAATAAGTAAAATGCATCCAAATTGGAAAGGAAGAAGTCAAATTATCTTTACTTTTAGAAATGTAAACTTATATCTAGGTAAACCTAAATGCTTCACCAAAAAATTATTTGAACTGATAAACAAATTTGGTAATGTTGTAGGCCACAAAATAAACATACAAAAATCAGTAGCATTTCTATATGCCAAGAATCAACCAGCTGAAAAAGAAATAATAGACTAATCCCATTTATGATAGCCACACATAAAATTAAATGTCTAAGAATTAACCAAAGAAGTGAAAGATCTCTATAATAAAAACTGTGAAACATTGGTGAAAGACATTGAAGACATCAAAAAAATGGAAATACACTCCATGTTCATAGATTGAAAAAATCAATGTTGTTTAAATGTCCATACTACACAAAGAAATCTGCAGATTCAATGCAATTCCTATGAAAATCCCAATTACATTCCTCACAGAAATACAAAAAGCAATTCTAAAATTTATATGGAACAACAGACCCAGAATAGCCAAAGCTATCCTAAACAAAAAGAACAAAACTAGATAAATCACATTAACTGACGACTTTAAATTATACTACAGAGGTATAGCAATGAAAACCGAATGGTACTGTCATGAAAGCATACACATAGACCAATAAAACAGAACAGAGAATCCAGAAATAAATTCACACATCTACAGAAAACTCCTTTTTGACAAAGATGCCAAGAACATACACTGGGGAAAGTATAATCTCTTCAGTAAGTTGTACTGGAAAAACTGAATACCCATATGCAGAAGAATGAAACTAGACTCTTGTCTTTCACCATATACAGAAATGAAACCAAAAGGGATTAAAGACTTAAATCTAAGACATGAAACATTGAGAAAACTCTCCAGAATATTTATCTGGACAGCAATTTCTTGAGTAAGACCTCAAACACATAGGCAACAAAAGCAAAAATCAACAAATGGGATCACTTCAAGCTAAAAAACTTCTGCACAGCAAACAAAACAATGAAAAAAGTGAAGAGCTCACCCACAGATTGGAAGAAAATATTTGCAATCTAACCATCTGACAAGGGATTAAGAACCAGAAATTAACAGGAGCTCAAACAACTTGACAGAAAAAAATAAATAATCCAATTTTAAAAACAGGCAAAAGACCTGAATAGACATTTCTGAAAAGAAGACATACAAATTGCCAGCAAGTATATGGAAAAATGCTCAACATCATTAATCATCTGGTAAGTGCAAATCAAAACTACAATAAGATGTCATCTCACCCCAGTAAAAACAACTTTTATCCAAAAGACAGGCAATAATGAATGCTGGTGAGGATGTGGAGAAAGGGGAACCTTTGTACACTGTTAAGAATGTAAATTGATCTAGTTACTATGGAGAACTGTATGGAGGTTCCTAAAAAAACAAAAAATGGACCTATTATAAAATTGATGAAGCCATCTCACTCCTAGGTATATATCTGAAAGAAAGGAAATAACGATATTGAAGAGGTAACTGTATTCCCATGTTTATTGCAGTACTATTCACAATAGCCATGATTTGGAAGCTACCTAAGTGTCCATCAGCAGATGAATGGATAAGGAAAATGTGATACATACACACAAGGGAATATTATTCAGTTATAAAACAGCAATAAAATCCTGTCATTTGCAACAACATGGGTGGAATTGGAGGCAATTATGTTAAGTGAAATAAGCCAGGCAGAGAAAGAAAAACTTCACATATTCTCACTCATATGTGGGAATCAAACATTAAAACAATTGAACTCATGCACATAGTAGAATGATTGTTATCAGAAGCTAGAAAAGGTACTGGGCAGGGTGGAGATGCATATTAGAGAGAGGGGGACATATATTGATTGATAATGTGTGCAAAAATATAGGTCAACAGAATGACTTATATCTAGTATTTGATAGCACAACAGGATGACTGTAGTCAACAATAATTTATTTTATATATATATATATATATATGCACAATTTTTTTTTTTTATATGGAGTCTCGATCTGTCACCCAGGCTGGAGTGCAGTGGCACGATCTCAGCTCACTGCAAGCTCCACCTCCCAGTTGCATGCCATTCTCCTGCCTCAGCCTCCCGAGTAGCTGGGACTACAAGCACCCGCCACCATGCCTGGCTAATTTTTTGTATTTTTAGTAGAGACGGGGTTTCACCATGTTAGCCAGGATAGTCTTGATCTCCTGACCTTGTGATCCGCCCGCCTAGGCCTGCCAAAGTGCTGAGATTACACGCGTGAGCCACTGCACTATGCCTTTATTGTGTATTTTAAAATATCTAAAAACATGAAATTGCAAGATTCTTAACACAGAGAACTGTTAAATGCTTGAGGGGATGGATGCCCCAATTATTCTGATATGACTATGACACATTGTATGCCTGTATTATAACATCTCATGTACCCTGTGAATATATACACCTATTATGTACCCATATTAATTAAAAATAAAAATAAATTTTAAATAGTTTAAATAATACATTTTATGTTATGTATATTTTGTCACAATAGAAAAAGAAGGACTACCAGCTCAACATCCTGGGGCCAATTTTTGACAGGTTCTGTTTCTTTCAACAGTTTGAAAGTGTCATTCCACTCCTTTCTGGCCTCCATGGTTTTCAATGAGGAATCTGCTATTCATTTTATTGAGGATCTCTTAGTTGTGACAAGTTGCTTCTATCTTGCTGCTTTCAAGATTCTCTATTAGCCATTGACATTCAATAGTTTCATTATAATGTGTTTCAATGTGGACCTCTTTGACTTTCTCCTACTTGAAATTCATTGAGCTTCACAGATATATTCATGTCTACGATTAAAATTGAGACCTTTTTTGCCATTATTTTTCAAAATATTATGTATTCAAGTATTCTTTTTCGTTGTTTTGCTCTATTTTCTCCTTTTGGTATTCCCATAATGTGTATGTTGTTAAACTTCATGATGTGTCATAGGACCCTCAGGTTCTGTTCATTTTCTTCTTCATTCTTTTATATTCTGTAGACTGGATAATGTCAATATATAGACTAGATACTATCATTTCATAGACTGGATGATGACCAGTTCCATAGACTAGATAATGTCAAAAGACCTATCTTCCAGTTCACTTTTTTTTTTTCATTTTAGTTATTGTACTTCTGAACTCCAGAATTTCTGATTAGTTCGTTTGTAAATCTCTATTCTTTATTGTTACTCTCGATTTGCTCATGTATAATTCTGTCTTTCCTTTAGATTTTTTTCTGTGATTTTCTTTTCTCCTTGAGCAAATTTAAGATAGTGGATTTAGAATTCTTGTTTATTATGTCCTATGTCTGTGCTTCTTCAGGGACAGTGTCTGTTAATTTGTTCTTTCAATGGGTCATACTTCCTTGTTTATGCTTCCATTATTTGGCAATTTTGTTGAAAACTGAACATTTTGAATATTACAACGTAGTAACTCTGGTAGTCTGATTCTTATTCCTCTTCTCAGTTTATGTTGTGTGCAGTCACTGTAACTGTTTGTTTGATACTTTTTAAAACTATTTTTGTAAAGTCTTTATCTGTCATATGTGATCTAGGAAGTCTCTGTTCCTTTAAGTGTGTCTGCTAGAGTTCTGACAGAGGTTTCTCTGAACAGAAGAAGAGTGGGGAAGAATGGGGAAAGAGAGAAAGAAAGAAAATGAGAGAGAGAGAGAGAGAGAGAGAAGGAGCGAGAAAGGGAGAAAGATGAAGAAAAAACCCCTCTCTTAGTCTTTAGAGTTTGGCTCTGTATTACAGCAGTGCTTGAATGCTGGGAACTAAAATTATAAAGTAGAGCTTAGTGTTGGAAAACAGGAGCAGACTGAAGTCTGCTTCCTTGTGAAGAAAGATTGCAGCAACCTTGGCTTAGTCTTCACTCTCTGCTTGCATTGAGCCTAGAGGTTAGCCGGAAGTGAAAACTTAACATCTTCTTAAGTCTTTTATGAACTTGAATCTTCCCTTGATCATTTGTGTCACTTTTTAAATTTCCCAGTACACACAAGCAATTTTAAATGCCCTAATTTCCCAAAGAAGCTCTCTTCCATGTTTTTCTTTCCAGGCTTTTGTCATTCTATTGTTATGTGTCAACCATAAATGTTTGCTCCAGGCAGCTTCAGTTATTTGTTAATGTCACAATGTTTTTGAGGAGTACCCATCACTTTTCAGATCTGAGTAAGTTCCGAATTAAGCAAAATATAGACAAGTGCTTTGCATCAGTCCTTCAGGTATCCTCCAAACAGGTTAGAACAAACAAAGTTCTTTGCAAATAGGATTGTTTTTGTTCCCTCCAGAACAAGGCATCAAAGTTCCACACTGGTAACATGAGCCTCCATTTTTAAGATTGTCACTGAACTGGCAGGGGGGTGAGGCAAAAGACAAGTAAAAATGTCACAAAGCTTTCCTATTGCCTTTAAGTTGCACTTTTCTTGATTCAGCATTTACTTGGCTGCTGGAAACCTTTGACTGTTCTCCAGAGCTCTGATCATGTTGATTCTAACAGGTTTTGATTAATTTTTTGATGTTTTTGTGAAGGGAAGGGCCCTTGAAGCTGCCTACTTTGCCATTTTGCCGACACTGCTCTAAGAGTGATTTCTTTTTTACTAAACATTTTATGGAAATGATCAAAGGTGGTGATCAGTTTTGGTTGGAAGGGCCCTTGTAAAGGCTCTGTATTCATTTGCTGTGGCTGCCATGACAAATTACGATAAACTTGGTGGCTTAACAAAACATACATTTATATTCTCATAGTTCTGGAAGTCGGAAGTTCAAAATCAAGGTATTAGTAAGACTACACCTTATAGATGCTCTCAGGGAAAATTTGCTCCTGGTCTCTTCCAGTTTCTCTTGGTTCCAGGCATTACTTGTCTTTTGATCACATCACTCCAATATGTGCCTTCATGTTTACATTGCTTCCTTTTCCTCTTCTGTTTTAAATATCTTTCTGCCACTATCTTATAAGTATACATGATTGTATTTAGGGTCAACCCAGGCAATCCAGGATAAGATTCTCCTCTCAAGTTCCTTAACCTAATCATATCTTTTATCACAAGAGATAATATGTAGTCTTTTGTCATATTCAGAGGTTATGTGGATTAAGATATGGACATGTCTTTTGGGAAACCACAATTTGGCTCATTACAGGCTCCATTTTACATCCACTTTTCTTTTGTCAGGCAAGCAGAGACTGTGATAGAAAAAGAAAAAGGATAATTTTCCCCATTTTTCCTAAAAGGGGTTTGAATTGCTTCTTCCCTTATCTACAGGGAAGAATCAAATATGTGTGCTTAAGTACAACTAAAGGCAAACTTCTAAAGTCCAAGTAATTTGAATTTATTGCTCTATGGTATATTTGTCCTGTCTTGGGGGTTTATTCCTATTTGGGGGGACATTTTCGTGTGATCCATTTAGAGCAGACCTTTGTAAGGCTTTTCTGGTTTGAAAGGGATTAGAGAAATAACTTATAGCAGCTTAAGTGCATTTCTTTTTCAGAGACATTTGTTTTTTAATTAAAGATCCACAAACGTAGAATTTTGGAAATTGGTGAGATTAAACTCAAGATTCACATTTTATAGATGGAGACACTGGGACTCTGAAAGAGTAGGCCCACATAGTAAACTCTAGAAGGCAGAAAAACTCTTTGAGACCAAAGGGTGACTCTCCCAACAGTGATACTATAAGCCCTGGGAAGCCAGGAAGGGAGGGGTGTGTGTGTGTGTGTGTGTGTGTGTGTGTTTACTTTGTGTGAGTGGTGGGGAAGTGGGAAAGCATATAGAGTCTTCTCAAAATGTCATGTAGAAATTAGAGCTAAAATAAACCCTTAAAGCCAAGTCAAATCTTCAGATTTTTACAATGAAATTAAGGACTTTATTGGTGGAATATTTTTTTGACTTAACAAAAAATTACACAGCTGTTTAGTTACAGAATTGGGTGAAACTAGAACTTCAGGTCTCATTTCCCAATTCAGTACTTCTTATACCACACCACATGAACATCTGCTTTTTTTTTTTTGAGATAGAGTCTCGGTGTGTCACCCAGGTTGGAGTGCAGTGGCGCAATCTTGGCTCGCTGCAAGCTCCACCTCCCGGGCTCATGCCATTCTCCTGCCTGAGCCTCCAGAGTAGCAGGGACTACAGGCTCCTGTCACCATGCCTGGCTTTTTTTTTTTACATGGTCTCGATCTCCTGACCTCGTGATCCACCTGCCCACCTTCCAAAGGGCTGGGATTACAGATGTGAGCCACCATGCCCAGCCAAGCATCTACTTTTACTAACAACTCACAATATTGTTCCTGAAGGCACTGCACTTCTTTGCTTTGCATTTTTTCACTTTGAAAATTCAACTCTACATAATCTCTGTCTCCCTCTACCCTCCAAACTCATTCTAATAGCAGGACACACTGCAGACAAACCTCAGAGACTACTGAGTTAAAGAAGGAAGAGGCGAGTTCAGCCAGAGGCTGGCAAGACTCCTGTCTCAAGAGCCAAGCTCCTGAGTGAGCAATTCCCTGTCCCTTTAAGGGCTCACAACCTAAGGGGTCCATGTGAGAGGGTCGGGATCAATTTGAGCAAGCAGGGGGTATGTGATCAGTTGCATGCACCAGCAATCAGAATGAAACAGAACAGACAGGGATTTTACAATGCCTTTCCATACAATGTCTGAAAATAGACTAGATAACATAACTGGTTAGGGCTCAGGGGTCAATCTTTAACTACCAGGCTTAGGTCAGGCATAAGGGCCCAGGCTTGGTTTCTTAGGTCTGATTCCTTGGTTTTGGGTCTGGACTCCTAGGCACTGGGCTACTTGCCTTTAGTTTCACTTTCTTCTTTATCTGAGTATAAACAATATAAGACAATACAGAGGGTCTGTATCTTTTCTCTTATTTCCCCACTTTTGAGACTCTCACTTTTTTATTAGTGGGAGTTCTCACTCTTATTTTTGCTACTTATGTCTTCCGGTGCAATAGGTTGATAATGATCTTCATAGTACACTTGTGTTGGGATACATAACATGGAAGTGACATTGAGAGACTGGGCTATATGCTCAGCTAATTGCAAGAACAAATTTCTTTTTTTTTAAATTTATTTATTATTATTATACTTTGTTGTAGGGTTATGTGCATAACATGCAGGTTTGTTACATGTATTTTGTGCCATGTTAGTCTGCTGCACCCATAACTCACATTTACATCAGGTAGCACCCCAATGTAACTCTCCCTCCTCCCCCATGATAGGCCCCGGGTGTGATGTTCTTCCTGGAGTCCAAGGATTCAGTGACCAGTTCCCACCTATGAGAGAAATACGCGGTGTTTGGTTTTTCTGTTCTTGTGGATAGTTTACAAGAATGATGGGTTTCAGCTGCATCCATGTCCCTACAAAGGACGCAAACTCATCCTTTTTATGGCTGCATCAGTATTCCATGGTGTATATGTGCCACATTTTCTTAATCCAATCTGTCAAATGATGGACATTTAAGGTTGAGTCCGTCTTTGTTATTAGAATAGTGCTGCAACAAAACATAATGCAGCGTGTCTTTATAGCAGCATACTTATAACTTTTGGGTATATCTCAGTAATGGGATGGCTGGGTCATATGGTACATCTAGTTCTAGATCCCGAGGAATCGCCATACTGTTTCATAATGGTTGAACTAGTTTACAATCCCACCAACAGTGTAAAAGTGTTCCTATTTCTCCAGTATCCTCTCCAGCACCTGTTGTTTCCTTGACTTTTAATGATCGCCATTCTAACTGGTGTGAGATGGTATCTCATTGTGGTTTTGATTTGCATTTCTCTGATGGCCAGTGATGATGAGCATTTTTTCATATGTCTGTTGGCTGTATGAATGTCCTCTTTGAGAAATGTCTGTTCATATATCCTTGCTCCACTTTTGATGGGTTGTTTGTTTTTTTCTTGTAAATTTGTTGGAGTTCTTGTAGGTTCTGATATTAGCCCTTTATCAGATGTGAGAGATTGCAAAAAATTTTCTCCGGCATTCTGTAGGTTGCCTGTTCACTCTGATGGTAGTTTCTTTTGGTTGTGCAGAAGCTCTTTAGTTTAATTAGATCCCACTTGGTCAATTTTAGCTGGCTGCCATTGCTTTTGGTGTTTTAGACACAGTCTTTGCCCATGCCTATGTCCTGAATGGTACTACCTAGGTTTTCTCTAGATTTTATGGTATTAGGTCTAACATTTTAAGTCTCTAATCCATCTTGAATTGATTGCATAAGGAGTAAGGAAAGGATCCAGTTTCGCTTTCTACTTATGGCTAGCCAATTTTCCCAGCACTATTTATTAAATAGGGAATCCTTTTCCCCATTTCTTGTTTTCCTCAGGTTTGTCAAAGATCAGATGGCTGTAGATGTGGTATTATTTCTGGAGGACTCTGTTCCTGTTCCATTGGTCTATATCTTCAGGTTTTGGTACCAGTACCATGCTGTTTTGGTTTACTGTAGCCTTGTAGCATAGTTTCCAAGTCAGGTAGCTTGATGCCTCCAGCTTTGTTCTTTGACTTAGGATTGTCTTGAGACAGTGGGCTCTTTTTGTTCCATGAACTTTAAAGCAGTTTTTTCCAATTCTGTGAAGAAACTCATTGGTAGCTTGGATGGGATGGCATTGAATCTATAAATTACCTTAAGCAGTATGGCCATTTTCACGATATTGATTCTTCCTATCCACAGCATGGCATGTTCTTCCATTGTTTGTGTCCTTTGATTTCACTGAGCAGTGGTTTGTGGCTCCTGAAGAGGTCCTTACATCCCTCAGGTTGGATTCCTAGGTATTTTATTCTCTTTAGCTAAATTAGAATGAAGTTCATTCATGATTTGGCCTGTGTTTGTCTGTTATTGGTGCATAAGAAATGCTTGTGATTTTGCACATTAATTTTGTATCCTGAGACTTTGCTGAAGTTGCTTATCAGCTTATGAGATTTTGGGCTGAGACAATGGGGTTTTCCAAATATACAATCATGTCATCTGCAAACAGGGACAATGGATTCTCTTTTCTTTTTCCTAACTGAATACCCTGATTTCTTTCTTGCCTAATTGTTCTAGCTAGAACTTCCACTATGTTGAATAGGAGTGGTGAGAGAGGGCATCCTCGTCTTGTGCCAGTTTTCAAAGGAATTTTTTCCAGTTTTTGCCCATTCAGTATGATATTGGCTGTGGGTTTGTCATCATAAATAGCTCTTATTTTGGAGGTATTCCATCAATACCGAATTTATTGAGCTGCTTTTTAGCATGAAGGGCTTGCTGAATTTTGTCAAAGCCTTTTCTGCATCTATTGAGATAATCATGGTTCTTTTCTTTTGGTTCTGTTTATATGCTGATTATGTTTATTGATTTGCGAATGTTGAACCAGCCTTGCATCCTGTGGATGAAGCTCCACTTGATCGTGGTGATAAGTTTTTGATGTGTTGTTGAACTGGTTTGCCAGTATTTTATTGAGGATTTTAATCGATGTTCATCAGATATTGGTCTAAAAATTCCTTTTTTGTTGTGTTCTGCCAGGCTTTGGTATCAGATGATGTTGGCTCATAAATGAGTTAGGAGGATTCTCTTTTTCTATTGATTGGAATAGTTTGGAAGGAATGGTACCAACCTCCTTATACCTCTGGTAGAATTCAGCTGTGAATCCATCTGGTCCTGGACTTTTGGTTGGTAGGCTATTAATTATTGCCTCAATTTCAGAGCCACTATTGGTCTATTCAGGGGATTCAACTTTCCTGGTTTGTCTTGGAAGAGTGTAAGTGTCCAGGAAATTATCCATTTCTTCTAGGTTTCCAGTTTATTCGGTGTAGAGGTGTTTATATAGTATTCTCTCGATGGTAGTTTGTATTTCTGTGGGTTTGGTGGTGATATCCCTTTATCATTTTAATTACGTCGATTTGATTCTTTCTCTCTTTCTCTTTACAGTCTTGCTAGTGGTCTGTCAATTTGTTGATCTTTTCAAAACCAACTCCTGATTCATTGATTTCGGAGGGTTTTTTTGTGTCTCTATCTCCTTCAGGCAAGAACAAATTTCTCAAGAGCTCCTGGGAATTTCTGGTACTAGCACATTCAGTTCATCATAGAAGATTTGAAATACTGGCTCAGGAGACTGTTTATAAACTTTTCCTCAAACCGTGATATTTATTTGAAGATCCAATCTAGCTGTATCCATTTCTGGGGTTATATGTTCCCCTTTTTTCTAGTGAGGATTAAGGGGGTTGGTTATTACTAGTTCTAAGAGGTTACACTGACCACTGGTACAGGAAAGGCCACTTTTCCCTTGCTAAAGGTGGACAGGATTTTTTCATTTTTTATCCAAGTCACCTAAATGACCCAAGACCAGTATGATAAATGTACTTATTTCTGCCTCATAGCCTCTTTCCTAATTAAGAGAACCACATCCTATTTTTAACTTATTACTATTAATGACAGCACAGGCACCAAATTTCAAGGTGACTTGTTTGGGCACCTCTTTTTTTTCTGTTTTGGCTAACACTTTACTTGTATCATTTATGAGCCCCCACCAGTCTTCAGTTCTTAATCTTATTTTAAAAACTGTGGTCATGGGAGTCTCACATGGGTCATAACACACATTAGGTTGGTCATTTCCTGGGCTACGTACCTTGTGTAGAGTAACATTATACAAACAAGTTCTTTTTAGAGTTCCAGTACACTTATAATAATTGTAGAATAATAGGACTATAGCAACCTTTTGTCCTACCTCAGTGACTTGCTGTATACACTGGGAACGGCCCTCAGTCTGAGGAAGGTAAATTGAATTCCTTACTGTACAAGTCCAAATTTTAAGGAAAATGAGATCTGTGATGAGTTTTCTCATGCTTTGGCCATGTGTGGACCAGTCAACTTCCAGGTGTGACTGGAACAGGGCTTGTTGTCTTCTTCAGAATCACTTTGCAGGAATTGGTGAAGCTGTTCCCATCCACATACAGCTCTCAGTCTACTGATGTTTAAGGATGATCTCAGAGGTTGGAATAAACTGAGTCCAATATCCCTATACAGTTATGTTCAACTGGGCTCTCTGATACCAGGAGCAAAGTGGCAGGGTTTAGGGTGTTTTAAACTTCAATCATTATGTGGGAATTTTCACAGAGCAAGCTTTGGTATCTAGTTAGTCTAGCATTCGTTAGCTAATGATGTCCTTTGGTATTTATTAAAGTCACCACAGCATGGGCGGACTTTATGTTTAGGTTTTGCCTAAGAGTTAGCTTATCTGCTTCTTGTGTTAACAGGGCTGTTGCTGCCAGGGCCCTTAGACATGGGGGCCAGCCTTTGTAAACCCCATCTATTTGTTTTGAGAGATAGGACACTGGCCTTGGCCAGGGAACTACATACAGTCTGGGTTAAAACTCCAACTGCCTTTTTTTTTTTTCTTTCTGACACATAGGGTGTAAAGGGTTTTGTCAGGTTAGGTAGCCCCAGGGCTGGGGCTGACATGAGCTTTTCTTTTAATTCATAAATAGCTTGTTGCTGTTTGTTGTAATAGGTGTAGTTTATCTAATCTCCATTTTTATTAACTGTCACCTACTGAAATATTGACTTAAATCCTGTAGCTATTTGATTCCAGCTTTAAATTGATTTGGTATTCCTTGCGAGCCTCCAATTGCATCTAAATAGATGTGAGAGTTGAAAGACCTACAAGGGGCTTCTCTTGCTTTACGATGTCTTATTTTTTCTCTCTCTGGTTGATGAAATGCCAGGGTGAAAGGGATAGCCAAATGGACTAAAGTGCAAGTGCCACTCTAGTTATTTGGCAGAGTGCCCAGTAAAGGTCCACAATACCACCACACATCTGCTCGGGGATGAACAAGGGCTGACTGATTGATAAACTCTTGAAAATTCTTAAGCTTCCCTAAGGTTTCCCTGTCGTGAGAGACACAAAGTGAACATAGTGTCAGGAGATGGAAGCTGGATGGCCCTCAGGGGCTGACCCACAGGGTGCTGGATTTTGGGATATAGCAGAGAGAGCTTGGCATGACTTACTACTCTAGGCTATAGAATCCTGGAAAACAGTTACCATGCAGCCTATGCCTGGTCGACTGGAGGACCACCTTAGTGGAAGGGGGACAGTCTGGGCCTTTGGCATGCCATGTGCACAAGCATAACAATTGCTTTGTTTAACATGTAGATGGAATATTTAATCCATTTTAACTAGGCATTTGCATCTTGGTATCCTGTCTCAATTGCTAAAGTTTAAGTCTTTAATTTCTATGATCTTCTAGTAAAATGAATGTATTATTTTAGGTAATTACAAAAACTGGTTGGAGCAATCCATCCTTGCTCTTTAGTGGTCCACAGGACGTTGGACCAACTATGACATGAAAGCTCTACATCGGGGGGCAAGACTCCTGGTTGGCACTGGGGTCTTTATCAAAATCTCCCTGGATTAAATGGTCCTACTTTGCTAATGTCCAGTCTGAGATTGAGGAATGGGACAGAAGTACTTTTCTGAAGTAGAAAGCTATCTTTGACTTGGCAAGTCTCCACAGGGTATAACAAGGCAAGCATTAAATGCAATAGTTTTAGGCAAAATTGACTTGGTTATGTTAATAACTAGATGGTCAGCAATAGAATGAGGAAAGAAAAAAGACTAATGGAATAGATGAAAAGAGCTAAATTTTTCTTAGCTTCAATTTGGTAGGGTTTTTCCCTGGGACTATGGCCCACGACTCTGGAGGGGGTGGCGTTTTCTTGACTCGAGTGTGATGAGTCCATCCTTTTTTTGCTGTACAAACAGCAGTCTTTGTGGTTAGCAGCAAAAGGTAGGGTCTTTCCCAGGCTGGCTCGATTTTTTCTTCTTTCCACCTTTTGATGAGAAAGTGATGTTGAGGCTGGTGCTGGTTTACTGGAAATTCTAGGGGTAGTACATGTACTATAAGACTTTTAGTTTTTGAGGGAAAGGGAAATGGAAGATAAACCAAGTATTTAATTTTTAAGAAATTGACCTTTTGTTTTAAATGTGGGGACCTTGGCAGTGAACTTAGTCCTTAGTGCCTTTTTAATGAGAAATATCCTTTAGCACTTATTTTTATTAGTTTTTAAACCAAAGAAAGCCAAATACCATTTTATATTTGACATTGCTTCCTGTATGACTTTTATAACAGGTAAGTTAAATTTTACCTTTATATTAGTGCGTTATTAATGTTAAACCTAATTTTAATAAAACCTCGTAGACATATTTATCCAATTTTAAATATTTGACTATAAGGTAATATTTTATAGACTCTTTTTAACTTTTTATAATTTTTGCTAAAGAGCAGGTTGGTGCTTTAAGAAAAAATCTGCTTGCTTTTATTTTAATGTCCAGTTTACAGAAAAACTGGATGATACCTCTTTAACTTTAGCCAAGGTTTACACACAGAATTTTCTTTCCAATTAACATTTTAAAACTTGATTAAACCTTTAAAATAAAATACACATATTTTTAACCTTTTAATATAGGTAAAAACATACATTCTTATGCCTCCTTATAATTTTTTTTAATTTATTTATTATTATAATTTTTGGTTGTAGGGTACATGTGCATAACGCAGGTTTGTTACATGTGTATACTTGTGCCATAAGCTGGTCTGCTGCAACCCATCAACTCGTCATTTACATCAGGTATAACTCCCAATGCTATCCCTCCCCTCCCCTCCCCATGATAGGCCCCGGTGTGTGATGTTCCCCTTCCTGAGTCTCAAGTGATATCATTGTTCAGTTCCCACCTATGAGTGAGAACAAACATGTGCTTCGGCTTCGTTCTTGTGGATAGTTTGCTAAGAATGATGGTTTTGCTGCATCCATGTCCCTACAAAGGAGAACTCATCCTTTTTATGGCTGCATAGTATTCCATGGTGTACATGTGCCACATTTTCTTAATTCAATCTGTCACGATGGACATCTGGGTTGATTCCAAGTCTTTGCTATTAGAATAAGGTGCTGCAAATAAACATAATGTAGTACGTCTTTAGAGCAGCACAATTTATAATCCTTTGGGTATATCCCCAGTAATGGGATGGCTGGGTCATATGGTACATCTAGTTCTAGATCCTGAGGAATCGCCATACTGTTTTCCATAATGGTTGAACTAGTTTACAATACCACCAACAGTGTAAAAGTACCTTATTTCTCCACATCCCAGCACCTGTTGTTTCCTGACTTTAATGACTTATTTAATCCGGTGAGATGGTATCTTTACTGGTTTTGATTTGCATTTCTGATGGCCAGTGATGATGAGCATTTTTCATATGTCTGTTGGTTGTAGTTAGAATACTTCTTTTGAGAAATGTCTGTTCATATCCTTTGCCCACTTTTGATGGGTTGTTTGTTTTTTCTTTGTAAATTTGTTGAGTTCTTTGTAGGTTCTGATATTAGCCCTTTGTCAGATGAGTGATTTGCAAAATTTTCTCCCATTCTGTAGGTTGCCTTGTTCACTCTGATGGTAGTTTCTTTTGCTGTGCAGAAGCTCTTAGTTTAATTAGATCCCATTGTCAATTTTAGCTTTTGCTGCCGTTGTTTTGGTGTTTTAGATTACGAAGTCTTTGCCCATGCCTATGTCCCTGAATGGTACTACCTAGGTTTCTCTAGGATTTTATGGTATTAGGTCTAACATTTAAGTCTCTAATCCATCTTGAATTAATTTTTCGTGATAAGGAGTAAGGAAAGTGATCCAGTTTCAGCTTTTCTACTTATGGCTAAATAATTTTCCCAGCACCATTTTTAAATAGGGAATCCTTTCCCATTTCTTGTTTTTTCAGTTTGTCAAAGATCAGATGGCTGTAGATGTGTGGTATTATTTCTGAGGACTCTGTCTGTTCCATTGGTCTTCTATCTCTGCTTTGGTACCAGTACCATGCTGTTTTGGTTACTGTAGCCTTGTAGCAGTTTGAAGTCAGGGTAGCGGATGCCTCCAGCTTTGTTCTTTGACTTAGGATTGTCTTGAGATGGCTCTTTTTGGTTCCATATGAACTTTTAAAGCAGTTTTTTCCAATTCTGTGAAGAAACTCATTGGTAGCTTGATGGGGATGGCATTGAATCTATAAATTACCTTGGGCAGTATGGCCATTTTCACGATATTGATTCTTCCTATCCATGAGCATGGTATGTTCTTCCATTTGTTTGTGTCCTCTTTATTTCAGCACTGAGCAGTGGTTTGTAGTTCTCCTTGAAGAGGTCCTTTACATCCCTTGAAGTTGGATTCCTAGGTATTTATTCTTTGAAGCAATTGTGAATGGAAGTTCATTCATGATTTGGCTCTGTGTTTGTCTGCTATTGGTGTATAAGAATGCTTGTGATTTTTGCACATTACCTTTGTATCCTGAGATTCTTTGCTTTCGAAGTTAAGTATCAGCTTAAGGAGATTTTGGGCTGAGACAATGGGGTTTCTAAATATACAATCATGTCATCTGCAAACAGGGACAATTCTGATTCTTTCTTTTCTTTCCTAACTGAATAATTCCTGATTTCTTTCTCTTGCCTGATTGCTCTAGGGCCAGAACTTCCAACACCATGTTGAATAGAGTGGTGAGGGCACTTGTCTTGTGCCAGTTTTCAAAGGAATTTTTCCAGTTTTTGCCCATTCAGTATGATATTGGCTGTGGGTTTGTCATAAATAGCTCTTATTATTTTGAGGCACGCTCCATCAATACCTAATTTATTGAGCGCTTTAGCATGAAGGGCTGTTGAATTTTGTCAAAAGCCTTTTCGCATCTATTGAGATAATCATGTGATTCTTGTCTTTGGTTCTGTTTATATGCTGGATTATGTTTATTGATTTGCTAATGTTGAACTCAGCCTTGCATCCCAGGGATGAAGCCCACTTGATCATGGTGGATGCTTTTTGATGTGTTGTTGAATCCGGGCTTGCCAGTATTTTATTGAGGATTTTTGCATCGATGTTCATCAGGGATATTGGTCTAAAATTCTCTTTTTTTTACAGTTCCTGCCAGGCTTTTGGTATCAGGATGATGTTGGCCTCATAAAATGAGTTAGAGGATTCTTTTTCTATTGATTGGAATAGTTTCAGAAGGAAATGGTACCAACTCTCCTTATACCTCTGAATTCAGCTGTGAACTATCTGGTCCTGGACTCCTTTTTTGGTTGGTAGGCTATTAATTATTGCCCACCTCAGAGCCTACTATTGGTCTATATTCAGGGATTCAACTTCTTCCTGGTTTAAGTCTTGAAGAGTGTGGTGTCCAGGAATTATCCATTTCTTTCTAGGTTTTCCAGTTTATTTTATGAGGTGCTTTATAGTGATTCTCTGATGGTAGTTTCATATTTCTGTGGGTCGTGGTGATATCCCCTTTATCATTTTCAATCAAGGGCCGATTTGATTCTTCTCTCTTTTTCTCTCTTTCTTTATTAGTCTTGTTAGTGGTCTGTCAATTTTGTTGATCTTTTCAAAAACCAACTCCTGGATTCATTGATTTTTGAGGTTTTGTCTCTATCTCCTTCAGTTCTGCTCTGATCCTTAGTTATTTCTTGCCTTCTGCTAGCTTTGAATGTTTGCTCTTGCTTCTCTAGTTCTTTTAATTGGCGATGTTAGAGGTCAATTTTGATCTTTCCTGCTTTCTCTTGTGGGCATTTATTATAAATTTCCTCTACACCGGTTTTAAATAAACCGTGAGATTCTGGTATAGTTGTATCTTTTGTTCTCATTGGTTTCAAAGAACATCTTTATTTCTGCCTTCATTTCTGCTATTATGTACCCAGTAGCCAGTCTCAGGAGCAGGTTGTTCAGTTTCCATGTAGTTGAGCTGTTTTGATTGAGTTTCTCAGTCCTGGAGTTCTAGCTTCTGATTGCACTGTGGTCTGAGAGACAGTTTGTTATAATTTCTGTTCTTGTACATTTGCTGAGGAGTGCTTTACTTCCACCATATGGTCAATTTTGGGAGTAAGTAATGATGTGGTGCTGAGAAGAATGTATATTCTGTTGATTTGGTGTGGAGAGTTCTATAGATGTTCATTAGGTCCGCTTACGTGAGATGAGTTCAATTCCTGGATATCCTTTTGTTAACTTTTCTGTCTTGTTGATCTGTCTAATGTTGACAGTGGAGGTTGAAGTTCCCATTATTATTGTATGGGGAGTCTAAGTCTCAGGTAAGTCTCTATGACTTGCTTTATGAATCTGGGTGCTCCTGTATTGGGTGCATATATATTTAGGATAGTTAGCTCTTCTCCTGTTGAATTGATCCCTTTTACTCATTATGTAATGGCCTTCTTTGTCTCTTTGATCTTTGATGGTTTAAAGTTTGTTTTATCAGAGACCAGCATTGCAACCCTGGGCTTTTTTGTTCTCCATTTGCTTGGTATAAATCTTCCTCCATCCCTTTATTTTGAGCCTATGTATACCCTCTGCATGTGATGGGTCTCTCCTGAAATACAGCAGACTGATGGGTCTTGACTTTTTATCCAGTTTGCCAGTCTGTGCCTTTAATTGAGCATTTAGTCCATTTACATTTAAGGTTAAGATTGTTATGTGTGAACTCTGATCCCGCCGCTATGATATTAACTGGTTATTTTGCTCGCTAGTTGGATGCAGCTTCTTCCTAGCCCTATGGCCTTCTTTACATTTTCATGCTTTTGCAATGGCTGGTACCGTTGTTCCTTTCCATGTTGAGTGCTTCCCTTCAGGGTCTCTCTTGTAAGGCAGGCCTGGTGGTGACAAAATCTCTAAGCATTTGGTTTATCTGTAAAGGATTTTATTTCTCCTTCACTTATGAAACTTAGTTTGCTGGATATGAAATTCTGGGGTTTAAAATTCTTTTCTTTAAGAATGCTGGACTATTGGCCCCACCTCTTCTGGTTTGTAGAGTTTCTAATGAGATCTGCTGTGAGTCTGATGGCTTCCCTTTGTGTGGGTAACCCGACCTTTCTCTCTCTCTGGCTGTTCTTAAGATTTTTCCTTCATTTCAACTTTGGTGAATTCAATTATGTGTCTTGGAGTTTTCTTCTCGAGGAGTATCTGCATGCTCTCTGTATTTCCTGGATTTTGAATGTTGGCCTGCCCTACTCAGGGTTGTGGTTCTCCTGACATATCCTGAAGAGTGTTTCTTCCAACTCTGGTTCCATTTTCCCCTCAATTTCAGGCACCCCAACTGGTTTGAGATTTGCTGGTCTTTTTACATAATCCCATACTCTTGTAGGCTTTGTTCATTTTTTCTTTTTCTTTTGGTTTCTCTTTCTCGCTTCATTTCATTCATTTGATCCTCAATCGCTGATACTCTTTCTTCCAGTTGATCGGAGTCGGTTACTGAAGTTTGTGCATTTGTCACGATTTCGTCATGGTTTTCATATCTCTTTCATTTCGCTTTATGACCTTTCTCTGCATTAATTACTCTAGTCAGTCAATTCTTTCCACTTTTTCAAGATTTTAGTTTCTTTTGCGCTTGGGCAATGTAATTCCTCCCTTTAGCTCTGGAGAAATTTTGATGGACTGAAGCCTTCTTCTCTCATCTCACAAAGTCATCACCCAGCTTTGATCCACATGCATGAGCTGCGCCCTTGCCGTGGGAGATGTGCTCTTATTTTTTGAATTTCCAGCTTTTCTGGCCCTGCTTTTTCCCCATATCTTTGTGGTTTTATCTGCCCTGGTCTTGATGATGGTGATGTACTGATGTGGGTTTTAGGTAGGTGTCCTTCCCATTTGATAGTTTTCCTTCAACAGTCAGACCCTCAGCTGTAGGTCTGTTGGAGATTGCTTGAGGTCCACTCCAGACCCTGTTTGCCTGGGTATCAGCAGCAGAGCCTGGGCAGAAGATAGAATATTTGAACAGCCAGTGTACCTGTCTGCTTGCTTTGGAAGCTTCCTCTCAGGTGTACTCCAACCTGTGAGGTGTGGGGTGTCAGGATCAAGCCCCTAGTGGGGATGTCTCCTGTTAGGCTACTCAGGGTCAGGGACCCACTTGAGCAGTCAAGTCTGTCCCTTCTCAGATCTCAACCCTCCATGTTGGGAGATCCACTGCTCTCTTTCAAAGCTGTCAGACAGGAGCCTGCTTACGCCTGCAGAGGTTTCTGCTGCTTTTTTTTTTTTTGTTGTTGTTGTTGTTGTGTAGCTGTGCCCTGTCCTCAGAGGTGGAGTCTACAGAGACAGGTAGGAGTTTCTTGAGCCGCTGTGAGCTCCACCCAGTTGGAGCTTCCCAGCAGCTTTGTTTTACCTTACTCTCTAAGCCTCTCAGCAATGGCGGCTCTCCCCCAGCCTTGGTGCTGTTTTGCCTGTAGATCACAGACTGCTGTGCTAGCAACAGAGGGAGGCTCCATGGGCTGGGACCCTCCCGCCAGGTGGAATATGATCTCCCAGGTGCCTGTTTGCCAAAGTGGCCATTGGGGTGGAGCATCCACCCAGGTGTTGTGTGTCTCAGTTCCCCTGGCTAGGAAAAAGCTATAATTTTTTTTTTTTTTTTTTTTTTTTAACCAGTTGTATATTTTACTTTCCTTATACACCTAACATATAAACTGTTTTTTTGTTTTTTGTTTTGTTTTGTTTTAGTTTTACATTTAGGAGGCCTAATTACTTTTAAACTATACAACATTTCTTGCATAAATTCCTTTTTTGTAACATTTTTCTCTTTTACAACTTTTGCAGACAATTTTTCAACATGCCTCAACTTTCTGACTTATTACAAATATTTCTTTCTTTAAACAACCAGTTAATGTATTTCAGGACAGGAATTTGCCATATAATACTCTTTTTATATAAATTCTCCCCCCTTTTCTTGAAGATGATAATCATTCTTTTTCAAAGTGAATTTCTTTTATGTCTGTAGACTTGACTAAGTTCACAATAATAGAAGTTAGTACAACACATGTTACACTGTTAACTTTTAGCAAACTTTACTTTTGTTGAAAACCTTGTAAGTTTGGGATTTTAATTATCCTTTGCTATTAATCAGACCTTGTTTTGTCCAAATTAACTTAGAATTGGTATAGATGGGCTTTTTTTCTTAACCACTTGTCTATATCTCTCCTTGACTTTGTCTCTCTCTCTTTGACTTTCCTTTTGCCTCTGTCTCTTTCTCTCTCCTCTCTGCCTCTCTCTCTCTGTCTCTCTCTCCTCTCTGTCACTCTCTCTCTCTCTGCCTCGCTTATGCCGCAGTTCTCTTAACCACTGTGGAGAGATCTAAAACCAGCTGTAACCAAGCCTCTATGCACAGGAATTGGTCTGTGTGCCCTGGTTTTACAGGTTACCTTGTGCCATACCTTTGAAACAAGGAACCTGTCCAGACTTCCTTCTGATGGCCAACCCACCTCTAATGCTGACTAGTCTATTTTAAACAAAGTTTTAAGTTTTCCTGGTGTCATAGTACTCCATAGTCTCCTTTCAATCTTTTTTTGAAAATTTTTAACATAGTTTCTAGTAGGGTGGGCTTATTTGTGCCTGACCCATGCTTCTTTGAGACAAAACACCATGCTCGCACCACACACACACCACAAAACAAATAACAGGTAAAAAGGGCACACATGCACACTTTTTGCAGTTTACACCAAACCAAAATCAAAACCAAAATCAGAGTATCCAGAAATCCAGGCTCGGTCAAAACCAAAACCAAAGTATCAAGCAATCCAAGTCAAGTCAAAAACAAAAACCAAAGTGCCCGTACAGGCACAACGTGGGTGATTAGGCCATGCTTCCACTCAAATGGAGTAGGCAAGTCCCCAAGACCTGTCTTGTCAAGCAATTCAAACCAAGTCAAAACCAAAACCAAAACCAAACCAAAGTGCCAATAAAGGCATGCCGTGGGTGATCAGGCCACGCTTCCACTCAAATGGAGTGGGCAAGTTCTCAAGACTAGTCTTATCAAGTTTCAGATGTCCAGACACCAAGTACCAGTTCCTTCCCGGTGTTCAGCCACTGCAGTGGTCCTCCATAGGGGCCTGCCACACACTGCTCTGGCAAGGCATTCCTATCGGGGCAAATACCTACCTGGGAGTGCTCTCATGATCTGTGTCCCTCGGGCTGGTTGGAGTCCCCTGCAGGGATATTCCACAGGGCAGGCTTAAGCCGCCTAAGGAACTGTCTTGTCCATCTGCCAGTCACCTCGCTTCCCAGTCAGGGAACCAAGAAATGTAGCAGGACAAGCCGCAGAGAAAACTCCTCAGACACTGAGTTGAAGAACAAAGAGGTTTATTCATCGGCAAGACTCCCGTCTCAAGAGCCAAGCTCCCTGAGTGAGCAATTCCTGTCCCTTTTAAGGGCTCATAACTCTAAGGGGGTCCACGTGAGAGGGTCGGGATCAATTTGAGCAAGCAGGGGGTATGTGACTGGGGGCTGCATGCACCAGTAATCAGAACGAAACAGAACAGGACAGGGATTTTTACAATGCCTTTCCATACAATGTCTGGAATATACAGATAACATAACCGGTTAGGTCAGGAGTCAATCTTTAACTACCAGGCTTAGGTCAGGCAAGCCCAGGCCTGGTTTCGGGTCTGGTTCCTTGGTTTCGGGTCTGGTCCCTAGGCGCTGGGCTACCTGCCTTTAGTTTCACTTCTCTTTCTTTTTCTGAGTATAAAACAGTATAAAACAATATGAGAGGGTTTGTCTCTCTTCTTTCACCATGATATGAGAGACCCAATGATTATCAATTGTTGGTGTCCTTCCTCAGTAGCACATTTAGATGTGAACATATGAGCAAGTGATCTCTACCTGGGAAGGTGGGGCTGAACCTAAGTTATATAAAGTGACTATATTTATAGACTAAATAGTCTAGTGATTCCCTCCCTTCTTTTTTGTCACCAGGGCTGCAACAACTCTGCTGTTTTTTGTAGCTTTCTTAGACATAATTGACATACAAGAAACTACAAGTTTAAAGTATAAAATTTGATGAGTTTTGACATACGTATACACTCATAAAACTATCAGCACAATTAAGATAATAAATCCATCACCCCCAAAGTGTTCCTTATTCACTGTTATAAATACACCTCTCCCTACCACCACCCTCCTCCCTTGCCGGCCCCTTCTTTCCTTCTTGACGTAATATAGTAGTATTAAAATGTTCCAATTCAGAAAAGCAACCAGATTCTCTGGATCTGAGCCAAGAGTGAAAAACTTTCCTTGGGTCTTGCTTCCTTCCTTCTTTGAAAAGAAGCCAGATCCTCCCAAAGACCTTTCTTTGCAGCTCCACACAAACAACTCCAAGACAAGATCAAGGGCCTTAAGAAAGTTACTGGGAAACTGGAATACTTGAACAAGTTGCAAGGAGGATTCTAAAGTCTGCAAATTACTTGAGGATGAACTAAAGAAATATTTAGGAAGGAAACATTGTTTCCCTATTATAAAACAGAATAAATTTTAGTAATAATAAAAGAAGAAAATCCCTCATAATCCCATTACCCTAAGTGAACACTCAGTTATTTGGTATTTTTTAATTCTTGCCGCTTTCCCCATGAAAAAGAAAAAAGCCTCTATTAAAACCTACTTTGAATGCAACTTTTGAGCTTCAGTGTTTATATTTCTTTTCTCTACATACCTCCAGCATAAACCTCCATAAGCTAGAAATAAAAGTTTGTGGTTGTATACTTTTCTTAGGTCTCAGAGAATGAATTAACATGTATTCTTAGAGGAAGTGACCGCAATATGCTAGTCAAAACAAAAGCTCCATTTTGGTTCTGTTTGCATGGTCTGGAGAATCAGAATCTATAAAAATAGGAAAATGTTTTTCTTTGGGAGAAAAATTGTTTTTTTTCTCAGGAAAAGAGAAAAAAACAGGAAAGAGAAACTCCTGAGAAAATCCAGCTGCTATAGCCAAAGTTATACCTTTTGTGGAGTGAGCACTAGGATGACAAAATTAAGTTCTGAGTGTACATAGGCAAGTAACACTTCACATCTCTCCACCAGATTGGAAGGACCCATTTCAATGTTGATTTTCTATGTTCAGCACTACAGATGGCCTGCCAATCAATTAGCATGCTGTGTAGTTTACCTCAAATTTATTGGAGGTGGTGAGTAGAGTAGAATATGTGTTTTTCTGGGAGTCAAGAAACCCTAGCATAGTGCCTCACAGAGTGGGCACTCAATAAACATTCACTGAATCAGCAGACCTGAGATCTAGTTTTAGATTTTGCCAACAATTTACTGAAAAAGTCAGTAACTTTTTGAAGAGGAAAGAATTTAAATTGATCTATCCTTATCACCATCTACCAATATGTAGATGTGGGCTAAGAGAAGTGAATTAGTTTATCAGAGATACTTAAGCGTTTCTGGTCTCTAGCTTCTCAAAGTACAAAATAGGGGTAGCAATTCTTTCATATCTCGTGAGGATATTGGGTCTAATAATATAACAGATGTAAAATTGCATTGAAATATATAAAAATATTACATGTATATAAGGCATTATTAAGATTATTAGTAGAAGCTTCAAACTCACTAACCAGAAGGGTAAGGGAGCTGGAAAACAAGAAAAATTAGGCTGCATTCCTAGGTGGTCATTGTCTACGGATTGGTGTTCAGGGAGCTGTGTGCACCTTCAGTAGTATAATCAGATACAAAATGAAAAGAAAAGGATGCTTTGAGTTTGGACTTATAACTAGAGACCAAGGAAGATCATCCTATGTAGCTAGGGGTTCACATCAGCATCCACAATATCCTTGCTATGTATCTTTGGAAAGTGACTTGATTGCTCACATCTCAGTTTCCCTATCAGTAAAATAGGGCAATTGATGGCTTCCTCATAAATGTGTTGTAAAGAATATAATTCCAAGAGGTTGGATCAATAATGGAAAAGTTTTTTTCCCTTAAATCTTTTCAGAACTAAATGATGTGCCTTCAGGAGCAGCCATGGGAAGTAAAACTTCTTTCTGAGATTTTCATAAGGAAAGGGAGGATACATTTCTTACTCCCAACTCAAAGACAGACAGCTGTGCTCAAAATTCTAATTTTCTTAAGAACAATGAAAGTGTATCTTGAAAGCAAAAGTTGTACCCTGATGGCTTTTACGCTTTAATCAAGCTTTCCTTTAAACTATCTCAATTCAAAAGGACTCGCAGCCTAGTCTTTGTCCACTTCAATATGCAAACAGTATGCTGGACCCACACTAAAAGCTCTCGGCAACCTGGATCACTGCAACCCCTTTTCTTAGTCAAGCTGTGTGTTTTTAATCTGTAAACTGCAGCTTCTTGGATTATAAACCAGTAAACTACATTGACATGACATGATGTGGGTAAAATTGAACAGGTTGAAAGGTGATGGCACGTACGGGTTACATATCAGTTCACTGTCTTGTGCTTACACAAGTCTTACTGGAATGGGAATGGAGAGATAAAAGAGGGGGTAGAGTTTATTCTATGAGTTGGAGATGTGCCTTACTCAACCAAGCTGGCCTCTTTTGTTTTAGTCTGGGTTCATTGTTTTGACAAGATTTTAAAATGACACTGCAGGTTGAAAGTTCTGAGATAATTGATGCCAGACAAGTATGACTGAGGGCCAAAATTGTCTATTTTATTGGTTGTTCTTGTTAAGTAGTGACAATGGAATCAGAATCACCTTCTGATGATTTTTAAAACATTTATCTTGTTATAAAAATTATGTTAGCTTTTGAATTAAACACTTAGAAAGGTAACTAAAGATAGATAAACTTCGGTTTACCTTCTTTTCACTCCTTAAAGATAGCATAAAAGAAAACACCTAGCATCAAATAACAAACAAAAGTACACATACACAAATGTGCTTTCTGGCAAAATTGTATTTTACAGTCTATTCGTAAGCAAGTTTCTGAAATTGTGAACAGACTTCGAAGGGCCTGTGATTCTAGCTTTTAATTATATAGCTTACTACTAAGCTTCCTGAGTGACTGACATATAGTACAGCACATGACAGGAGTTTTCTGGGGATAGTTTCTAAAAGTAAGAGTCCCCTAAATTATCTTCAACCCATTGTACATCCATCTGTTCCAAATACTGCCTTACAGGGAATTACACCCTGCTCCAACTCCCCTGCACATAGCTTAGAGACCCAAAAGGCACCACTAAAAACAGAGCACTTTAAATTTCTCTTTGCTTTCTTTCATTCAGAGACTATAACCTGCTGTATCTCAATAGGCTGAAATCCACGAACAGCAGATGGTGTGGTGAAAAAAGTGTTAGGCAGTTCCCCAGGGCTGATGGAGCCAGAGTCACTTTGCACCGAGCCTCCAGTATTCTCAAACACGGAGATTTTCTTTTTGATCATCTTTCTCTCCTTGGCTCTGCGATTCTGAAACCAGATTTTCACCTGAAACACAATGAAGCAACATACTGAATGCAGTTAACTTAGTGATTTCTGATATTGTACACAGACTTTAGCATTTACAAAGCCCCTTCATATGCATCACTTCATTTGAGCCTCACAATGACCTTGTGAAATATGCCCACTTAACAGGTTAGAAAAAAAGCTTGAGACTTAGAGAGGGCAAGTACTTTGCATGAGATGAAACTGAGATCCAAGTCTAGGGCTACTAACTCTGAATGCAATAATCTTAATATTATGCCTTACCCGCCTCCTCTGTTGCACAGGTGGAAATAAATAACGCTGGAATGATAGATGCTGAGGAGTGCTGATAAGAGAGAGATATTTAAATAGCAAAGGTAATTATAATCAGCCATTTCTATGTTTCATTAATATTTCACTAAAAAGTCCTATTAGTAAAATATTAATAAAATAAAATAAAATAGAAAATTTATCTTCCTATCAGTAATAGTATACTATTACTGATAGGAAGTTTGTCTTCCTATTAGTATACTATTACTAATAGGAAGTTTGTCTTCCTATTAGTAAAGTATTAATGAAACATATAAATGAGTGAACAAGGGTGATGAAATATTATATATCTCTTGCTGGAGATAGACAAGAGCAATATCAATGTGCATTCACACGTGGTCAAAATGCAAGCTACTTGGGATAAGGCAATGCATCAAGGGAGTTTACAATTCTAGAATTCTGATTCTATTGAAATTGACTATATGGGACATGTTTGATATACTTCTGGTGTACCTGTCTCTCAGAAAGGCCCAGGTTAACTGCCAGCTCTGATTTTCTCCGGATGGTGATATATGTATTGCAATGGAATTCCTTTTCCAACTCCAATCTTTGATGATCAGTGTAAACTACACGATACTTTTCTTTTGTCCTGGTTTTACCTGTTAGGAGAGAAAGCATTGCATTTAATCACTTTCTGTTTCTTGGAGATTGTTTTAGTTAAAGAAATCATAGACACTCTTCCCACCCTCATCTTTACTTTAAAATATAAAATAAATATATTTTTGAATCAAATATTCATAAAAGTCCATTTCTCCATTAAATACATTCTCATCTGTGGCTATGATAGCAATATCTCAGTCTACCATCTATAGACATAGACATATATCTATATATCTATATCTCTCTTTATACATAAAATCAATATCTCTTTAATTAATGTTTCTCCTAAAATGATTAGTCAAATCACAATCATCCCATCTTGACCTATTTTTATAGCAGAGCATTGAAAATGCTTAAACACTTTAACCCATGGTGTTTATTACCTTCCCACTTACATATGTGATTAGCATTGGCAGTAATAGTAATGCCATTATACAGGTACTTCCCATTACATTTTATGCAGTCTTTTCATACTGTTCCTGTTAAACCTCTTACCTACCTTCTTGAATTGTGCAGAACATGTCTTATCTCCATTTTACAGATAAGAACATGAAACTCAGGGTAAATGACTTTGTGTTAGAGAATTGAGGAGTGGGGACCCAAGCATATATCTTTGACTCCTATTTAAGCATGCTAACTAAATGTTATTCCAAGTTCAAATATGCTGGGATGCATAATAATGGCCCAAGAGTGGAAAACACTTGTGGGATCCTGACACTATAGTTACATAATTTCCTAGAGTTTGGTTTGAATAGTAATTTAAAAAGAAAATATTAATTGTCATTTAGCAGATTCTGTTTCAGAAAACCCCATTACCTATTAGAAAAAAAAATAGTTTTTATGTGGGAGTCTTAATTTTTATTACCAAGTGGATAGTGAATGGGGGAGGGAGGAGGTATTGACTTAAGCAGAATAAAGTGAGTATTCCATGCCCTTTGAAAGGATATACAAACATTTGCTTTGTGTTACAACATTTAACTAATTCCTCATGCCCTCCTTCAAATAGAGCTTTATCCTTCCTTTCAAAATTTCCAAAGGTACTTAGGAAGTTCCCTTTTCTTTTTAATTTCTCTACCCTCCTCCAGGATCTTCCTCCTTTTCTCTGTGGGTTTTAAATACTCCTTCTGATCTTCCCTGGTTGTTTTTTATGTGATTTTTTGGGGACAAAGACATCTTTAAAGTGATTCCCTAAACTCCATTGAGGTGTTAAGATACAGCACAGGCCTAACAAAAGAGCAAAAGAGTTACATAGCATCAGATCCCATTCTGAATCTTCTTCTTTACATTCAGGAACACCAGCCAATTGGTTCAGAATTTACAAGCCCCAAACAAATGTGAGACACCCTTTCATCTCCAGAAAAGGAAAAAAAAAGGACATGAGTGAAGAAACAAATTTTAGATAAGTGATATATTTTAAGATTAATCTAAATGGCTAAATAATGAACTGAATAAAATCTCCTTTCCCTGCCCTTAGAAAAGGAAAACTATGTGGTCCAGTCAGTTAACCTACCTTAAACTCCTAAATTCTGAGCTGGTTTTCTGAATCTAAGCAAAAACCTGGAAACCAGAAGTTTGCCTTTGGGCATGTTGCAAAGACAGAATGTATATTTAGAGAAAAAATGAAAACTTGGAAATTTAATTTATTTCTAGAACATCGAATCTTGAGATCGAAATGTATCTTTGAAATCATGTTTTCTAAAACTCTTCTTAATCTTAAAGTTGCTGAGTGTTTAAATTATAACTTGAGGCAGACTGGTTAAAAATTCAACTTGTCTTTATCCATGTTTTATGCTCTTTGATCAATAAATATAACCAGACATCAATAACTCTGGAAACACTGTAGTCCTTCCCCACCCCCATTGGTCATAAATTCCCCTCTTGCAGTTTCTTCTGACGACAATAAAGTCAAGACCAGGCCCCTTTATTTGCCATAAAAATCCTACCCTTTCCGGCAATATAACCTCTGAAGAAAGGAGGGGTAAGGAAGAGCCTGGCTGCATATCAAAGCCATGTGAAGTGTTAAAAAGAGCCTGTTGCCAAAATCTGATAGATAAGACCTGAAACTCCAAGAAGATGTAGCTCAGGGGAAAAAAACTGACTACACAGTTTACGAAGAGAAATAAATTTGAATTTCCTGGTGCTCCTTTTGGGTCCCTCTCCTCAAATTGTCTCTCCCAATCCCATTGCCTCTTCTTCTTAAATGATGAAACCAGATAAAATGATGAAACCAGAATAGACGATGAAGAGGATTTGGACATTTTCTGGTAAAGTATAATGTCCATATTCCCATACCCAAGCACTAAAAAATAGCACTAACAGAACGAACTTTTATTGTTCAAGCTGTTTTCTTCTTCTAGAGACTACGACATTTCTGAGTGTGTTGGGCTCCATTTTCAGCCGTTATTGAGTTTATTTAGAAAATTAATACTATCTAAGATGTATTTGCCTTCTCCTCAAAGAGTCAGAAAAACTTCTGTAGTTAAAGATGGATGGAGTCCTTCCCATCCTCCCAACCACATTATCTCCCCAGAATTCACAAGCAAATGTCACAATATATGATAACTTGTCACCCTAAATAAAATTAAAATGCTGTTCATTTGAAAGACTGGCTGCAAAAGTGCCGCTAGGCAGAAAGTCACTCTCCAAACATAGAGGTGATGATGATGATGGGAGTGAGTGTAAAGATAATGAAAACAAATATTTTTCTGTAGGAAGTACTGTCTAATTGACCCCACTGTGAGGACTTTTCATCTTATGGGATTTATTTCACTGTTTATAGCTAAAAATTGCATCCAAATTCATTTTTTAAAAGTTGTCCTGTGAAATGAGCAAAACCAAGGAAGACAATGATAACTCTCAAGAATTATTAAGCAACTAATTTCATGAAGTGTCCTTATTGAATAATGCCTTTTAAGCATAAATTCCTCCATGTTGTCCAGTGGCTTAAAACAATCAATCAGAATCAGAATCAATCACAATTACTTCCTCCTCTCCCCCTCTTTTCCACTTCTAACAGAAAAGTCTCTCTCCAGCCTGCTTAGGTTATCACCTCACCAATGTTTAAAATGTGAAAGCACATGAAAATATTTAACTTTCCATAGAAACTTTTCTTTCATATTCCTTTTTGCATAATATTTAAAGTTAGATATGTATAGAAATAGACCACTTAGAGAACTAAGAGTAAATAAACATGTCTTCCATTTAAATCAGATCACTAAGGGAGCAGTCATTTACTCTATGTGTCAGCCTCTTTGCTCTCATTAGAAAATCACATGCTATAATGGTCGCTATGAAATATTTTCTGATTGTCCACTAATACGTGTATTTTTCTTTTTTTAAGTTTATTTAAAACATTTTTCAGTAATGGAAATAACTTTCATTTGACTACCTTAATCAAGGGTTACTTTCATATTGAAGTTCATCTTTTCCTCTCAGTCATAAACCTTATGTTGTCCCACAATACTACAGGGTGAAGTGGAAAATTTAGGAGGATCTGACTCATTCATTCATTAAACAAATATTTAAGATCCACTATGCGCTAAGCACATAAATGGGTGCATTTTGGTCCTCAGTGGGTGGCCCAGTGAGGTGATCGGTTTAACTTTTTTCGTGGGGTTTATAACCTGATGTTCCTTGAAAGGGCTTCAATGGATCCATGAATCTCCTGAAATTATGTAACAAATTACTTGTGTGTGTGCTGCTGTGCCTTTGTGCATTTTTCTAGGGAGATAACCAAAGTTTTTCATCATATTCTTAAATTGCTGCTAAATATGCACCTTAGACTATAAGAATACAGCTAAGGGGTTATTTTCATTTATAAGACATTAAAATTAAACAAAGTTTTAATTGAATGAAGCCTTATCTATAGAATAGGCTGCCAATAATCTAAAGGGTTCCAATATCATTCAATTTTAAACTTCTCATAGAAATTGGATAGAAAATCTTGTGAAGGTGCCATTGTAAAGTCAGGTTTGAGGGTTTAGCTAATGATGAAGGTGCAAGAGACTAAGGAGCCCTTTTCGAAACCTTTCCCGGCATTAGAATTACCCAAGAGACAGACTCAGGCTAATAAAAGCAAATGTAAATGGAAGACCTTTAATCAGACAAAACTGTCATATTTTTCCTCAAAAACAGAAAAACCAAGGCAGGAGATAATTTCTTTTATCTCATCCATTTCCTCTCTTGTTCTCTATTGCAAACAGCACACCAGTGACTTTCCTCTTAATGTGTTTCAAAACATAATCCTAGACTGCGAGCAACTACTTTTCTAGCTTTTGTGTCTTTTTCTGATTGTTAGGGTTTAGTGAGTGGATGTTAATTATAACCCCGAGATTAGATGTAATAAAAACTCCGGGAATGCCCCACCCTAACCTCTTTTTCTGTTCTACTTTGTCGACAGACTCACTCATATTTTAAAAAAATGCAGACTTACTTGCAAACGCTTGAAACGAGTTCAGCCAAGTATCTGAACTCTACTTTTACCTTGGGATTGCTACTCTAGTGATGTTCTAATACACAGAACTTCCTCTTCCTGGCTAAACGTTCTCCTAATGGTAAAAATGGGTCACTTCCCACCCTCCTGCCTTTGCTTTTTGGAGGAAAGACAAAGTGCAGAACTGAGAACAGGAGCATAATCATTGTGGACAAATGCTATTGAAATGCCATTTCCTCCCCAGAGGGATGAAAATACTCAGAGTCGATTTTTACTAATTTTCTCTAATGACAGGGAGCGAGGGTTGGAATAATAAGAATGTAATAAAAGAACAACAGTTGAAAACAAACATTCCTCCCCCCGCCCCGCGCTCCGGTCTAAGATTAAAGTAGAACAGCCACTTCCCTCGCCCTGGCTCCCAGCAGTCGCCCACTGGCTTGCTGGTTAGGCTGAGATCGCGATCGCTGTGCCTTCCTGGGCGCTGCCGCAGACCTGTATTCAGCCCCTATGCCTGAGAGACGCCTGCATTGATAGTTATGAGGGCTTTAGCCATTTATTAGTGCTGGAGCTGATTCGTTTGCGTGCCCAGCGGGTGTGAGGGTTAGTCACCGTATTATGTGCCAGGTCAGTGCTCTAGCCTTCTCGCCTGCCTTAACACTTGGGTTAGAAGAAAGGACGTTGTAAGACGGCAATGGATTTTAGGCCAATTTGCCTCTGCCAACTTGTAGGAAGGAAGCTGGAACTTCCCTGAGAGGCCAGGGTGACGAGGCTGCTTTGCCGCCGGGGACTTCGTGGTTAAACTGGAGAGTCTGTTGCCAGCCAAGCACTGTGAAGCTAAATTGAGCATCACCAGCTTTGGGGGCGGGGAGGTGGGAGACAGCCCACTCGGATGGGTAAGGGTTTGGAAATGGAAGTCAAGCAGCAGTGCCTGAACAACGAGACACCACAGCTGCCCTCTCTCTTCATTCACTCGTTGAACTTTCTCATGCATCTCTTTTCCCATGTGGGCAACTACAGGATTGCATCCTCAACCTTGTGGCTCAACATACCCATTGTTCACTCACTCACTTTCTTCATGGAGCAGCGAAAGGCGAAAATCACCTCTAGGGTAGGTTTAGTCCCAATCGCTGCACTCAGTGAGTGAGTTTTGAGCCCAGGCGAACGCGAGGGAGATGCCTAATAGGTCAGTCAGTCATATAGGGGTCTCCTCAGCTAAGCCCTCTTGGGAGAGGCCTGAGAAGTGCGAGGGCAGGCCGACCCAGAGAACTAGCGCAGAAGGGAAGGAAGGAAAAGTGTGTGGGCATTGGAATTGATTACTCACCCGTCACCTGCACGGTCTTGCGCATCCATGCATAGGGGCTGTGGCGGCTCCTGCTGGGGGAACTGGCGTTGGCGGCGCCTGCGTCCGTCGGGACAAGCGACCCACCAGCCGGGCCTGGTAGGCTGCTACCGCTAGTTCCACCGCCCGCAGGGCCCAAGTTGCTGTAGTCAGTCGAGCAGAAAGCGGCGGGGCTCGAGGTCATGTCGTTCACTGGCACTGTGCCGATTGTACTAGACTGCCCAGGATACACGCTCCAGTCTTCTCGCGGGGGACTGTAAGGTGAGCCCCAGTCTCCCAGAGACTGCCTGTGAGGATCCATGCTGGGCATATGAGGATAGCCCATATAGTGCGAGAAAGCCGGTGCCACAGCGAAATTGGAGGCTGGTATCGGACTCCCACCGTCCCCGGTGCCTCCAGTCCCAGCTGTGCCTCCACCCCCAGGGATCCTGAGAGTGCCCGGGTACATGCCTGTTTCTTTCTCCAAAAGGCAGCTTCCGTACATCGTGGCTTGGGTAGAAGGCGCTCCCTAAGCCATCCTGAGGTCCCTGTAAGGCCCCAACTCGACTTTCAGAAGCCCAGATAATAAATTTATCAGTACGTAGTTGTGCCGCAAACTCCTCTGCACCCCTCAGACTACTCCATCCCACGTTTCCTGCGAGGGTATCCAGGTGACTGGTAGCCCTGTATAGATAGGCCACCAATGGCTGGGCTGACGTCAAGGGGCTTCAGGCTTTTACATACCATTTGCATTCAAATGAAGGGCCATTTCACTTTCACAGGAACTTGTTCACCCACTCCCCAAGCTCCCAGGCCTTTCTGTCTCATCTTTCTTGATTCTGTCCATCTGGTCCCCATAGCGTCAGTATTGTGCTTTTGGGGACAGGAACTCCTCCAGGGGTTTCTGACCAGCTCCCCGCAAAGTCAGACAGAGACCTGCAGAAACCGGGCAAAGTTCCGCTCTCTAGGAATCAGTCCTTACACCGCGGCCTCCTCCCTTTCACCGATCTTCCCGCGTCCAACCTGCATCTGCAGTCTCCTTCTGCCCAAATTCCCTCGCAGGGGTTTACCGCATGGCACTGGCCCAGGCTGCCAACGAAAAGAGATTTCCCTTACTCTCCTCACTCCCTCCATCAAGAGGGCGCCTTTGTTTCCAAGAGCAAAGATTCATTTCACAACTCTGTTGAGCGTCTACTGTGTGCCAGATACTGTGTAGGCATGGGGATACAGCAGTGAATAAAAGACAATTCTTGCTCTGCCTTCCTAAGATTACACTGTAGTGGATGGCAGGCTGAATTAATCGAATGTTTTACAAATATGCACAAATTAAAGAAAGATGAATAACGTAGGTTATGAAAAATGGTAGGGGAGAGAGAGAAGAACCATGTAGATAATAAACTTTCCTATTTTCATGTCAGTCCACTACTCTCAGGTGTCTCTTTCTGCCAGGTATGGCTTCTGTCCGAAATCCAGTGCCTCAAGGGGCCAGAACTCTTGCAGTCTCAAATCCATAGCAGCTGCAGCAAACTAAAAAAGTTTTCTTTGTAAAACTCCAATCGTTGAAAAAGACATAGACTTGCTAGTAGATGCCAATGAAATCAGTATCTTGCCTCAAGAAACCAGGTCACCTCTTGTGTTCCTCCTCTCCACCCAGCGCCCCCAAGACCTACCACAGCCTTTACTCCAGGCTGTTTCCTACTCAGGAAATTTGCTCCTACACAAAATCCAACATAACCTGGCACCCCCATCCCCATTTAGCTAATCCCTCTATGGCTTTGGGAAAGTCACTTAACCTCTCTGAGTTTCACGGGTTTCCCCTTTTAAAAATAGAGAACCTAATTGTATCTACCTTACAAGCAGTATTTCCTCAGATAATGCAAGCAAACTGCTTAACTTAGTGCTTGGCATACAGTATGGGACCACTGTATTCACTCAACAAATATTTATTGAGTACTTAGTTCTGTTCTATGTATGGAGACATCAGTGGTGAGCAGATAAAGCCTCTGGCTTTATTAAGCATATATAACAGTGGGGAGAAACACTGATAAGTAATTAAATTTTATGGTATATCAGACAGTAATCGACTCTATGGAGAAAAAAAAAACAGGGAAGGAATATACAGAATGCTGGGAGGTGGATGTTGCAATTTTAAATGTGATAGTCTAGGATGACTTCACTGAGAATTGACATTTAAGTAAAATATGAAAGAGTTAATGGAGTGAGGTAAGAGGAGAGAGGATTCAGAAGAAAAAAACAAGTGGAAAGAGAATGTTCATTTTCTGTTGGAGAAAGTGCAAGGAAGACAGTGTAGCTAAAGACTCGATGAGGTCTAAAAGCTGAAGGGAAATAGGCCATTGCAAAAATTCTAGTTTTTGCTTTGAGGTAGGGAGACATTACAGGGTTTAGAGCAGAGGAGTGACATGATTTGAGTTAAATTTTGAATGGCTCTCTCTGGCCTTTGGATCAAAAATAGACTGTAAGTAGACAGAATCAGGCAGCAACCCAAATGTCCATCAGTGACAGACTGGATTAAGAAAATGTGGCACATATACACCATGGAATACAATGCAGCCATAAAAAAGGATGAGTTTGTGTCCTTTGTAGGGACATGGATGCAGCTGGAAACCATCATTCTTAGCAAACTATCACAAGAACAGAAAACCAAACACCGCATGTTCTCACTCATAGGTGGGAACTGAACAATGAGATCACTTGGACTCGGGAAGGGGGACATCACACAGCGGGGCCTATCGTGGGGAGGGGGGAGGGGAGAGGGATTGCATTGGGAGTTATAGCTGATGTAAATGACGAGTTGATGGGTGCTGACGAGTTGATGGGTGCAGCACAGCAACATGGCACAAGTATACATATGTAACAAACCTGCACGTTATGCACATGTACCCTAGAACTTAAAGTATAATAATAATAATAATAAAAAAGACTATTGCAATAATACAAGTTAATGACAGTGTGGGTGAAGATAAGTGGTTGGATTCTGTATATGTTTTGAAACTTGTTTCAGAGAAGAAGGAAAATGAGTAATTGATCAGAAAAGACCAATTAAAGTCTGGTGCTGGGGAGAAGGGACTAAGAGGCAGGAAAGTAATATAGCTGTTGGCACTTTTTACACTTTTTGCATATTATTTTATCTTCACAACAGCCCCATGAGTTATTGTCATTCCCATTTTAGAGATGTAGAAACTGAGGCTTAGAGAGGTGGCATGACTATTTAAATGCACATGACTGGTGTGTGGTAAAGCTAGGTTCAAATTCTGGGCCACCCTGACTGCAAGGCAGAGTTCTTCAATTGGTCCGGGCCAAATACACAACATCAGGGTTTAGAATTGGGGCTTAGCTTCTATTTTCTTTCTCTGCTCAAGCTTTCAGGCCTGACATTCAAGTCTTCACAATATAGACCCAATTACCTCCCATTATTCTTTCACCTGTTCAATTCTGAGGCAAACTATACTATCTGATATTTGAAAAAATATGTCAGAGTGGAAGCACATGGAGGATCTTTAGAGGCTGACTAACCCAATATTATTATTTAACAGATTAGGAAACTGATGGCTTGAGAGAGGAAGATAATCTTTAAGGAAGTGAACCCAGGTCCATTGACTACCAGGTCAGCACTCTTTCCACGAAAATAAAACTATCTTTGCGTATGCAATTCTTTCTACTAGGCTGTTTCTCTCTACAATCTTCTAATTGCAGAAAGAAAAAAAATTGTTCAAAATCTCCCAATTTTTCTTTAAGAGATGTAGTCTCACTTGTCACTCAGGCTGGAGTGCAGTGGCACTATCATAGCTCACTACAGCCTCGAACTCCTGGGATGAAGCAATCCTTCCACCTCAGCCTTCTGTGTAGCTGGGACTACAGGCACATTACCAACTTGCCCAGCTGTCTCTATTCGTCAAGGTTCAGTTGAAATGTGCCCTTCTCCCTGAAGCCCTATGTAGTGATGCTCCTCTCAGAAAACACTCTTCCTCTTCTATGAATCCCATTATCAATTCCCCCTTCCTGATGGACTGATGGAGACTATTTTGTCTACCTTAGAGTTATATGAGATCTTATCTGAATCTTCTGAAATTTGAGCACCTTGAAGGGGCATAGGGAAGTATGTTTGAACCCAGTGGAATAAAGCGCCCTTGTACATGGTAGGGTCTTGGGAAATATTTGTGTACTGAATCAGTAAATTACCTTGGAACTGTAGATTGGAAATCACTGTTTGATCCAGCTCCAGGGATGTGTGGAAGAGAAGCGAGTAAGAACATTGCCCAGTGCTTGACAGAACTTGGCTTCAGGTTTCCTCTGGTTTTTGTTTGTGTGTGTGTGGTGATGGGGAGGAACAGACAGGGAGGTTTAGTCTGGTTTATTTAACTGGAATTTTTGATTTATTTCTTAACCTGAAGATTAACCAGAGAGGCAGCTTCTCTGCAGAGATCTTACTGTCACTAGGGAGTAATCTCTTAGTTTTTCTGAGACTTAGAGAGGCAGGTATCAAATAGGGCATCTGTTGGACTCTGGGCTGACTCCCACTGATCAGATTTGTTTTAAGGCTTGAGGGAGATAATGAATGCGAAATTGCTTTGTAAATAATGAGATCCACCTATGATGAACTATGGAGATCTGGGTAAACCTTTTCTTTAGCAGCCATAATGCTTTGGGAGAATCCGAGTGCCTGGTAAATATTCTCTAAGCCTGGTCTGGCCTCTCAGTTCTGTGATAGTAGTCAAAGGTTACTCTCCACCCTACTACACCCCTCCCTAACCCTTTTCCACTACCCTGGCTCAGATTCAGGCCTGATCTGGGTCTCTGTGCTATGGAACTTAGCTCCAGTCATCAATCATTGGGCCCTCCTACTACTGGGAGGGAGATGAGAAATCCAGAGTTTAAGTTCTTTTTTGTTTATATGGTAACTGAAGCTGAGAGTAGGGCAGGGTCTTACCCAAGGCAGACACTATTAGGTGATCTGTGGAACTACGGTCTAAACCCAAACATGACTGAATGTAGACCTCTGCAAGGCACTCCACCTCTCTCAGCCTCAGTTTCCAACATACTATAAATGGGGCAGACAATAGAGACCATTCTATAGGGATGTTGGGAGGATTAAGTGCACCAGTAGTGTGTTCAGTGCATAGCCATTATTATTGTCATCTGGAGAGTGGCTGGGACTCCACAGAGTATGGGCCTACTGTGCCTTTTCTGGTCCACATCCTTGCATGCAAAATGCTTAGTAATTGGAGTGAAGGCCCAGAGCAATTTGAACATGCTGCTTGTTGCCTCTTCATTCAAGCTTTACACTCTGGGCTCTGAACATAGCCCTCATTCACTCGCTCACTCCTATCTCCCTCCTCAATCCCTTTGGAACCTTAGCAACACCAGTGCTTGGGTTTCTGGAAGGAGGGAAACCTCAAGCCCTTTCCATCCACCTTCTTGATCACTGTGATGGGCTTTGCACTTCCAGGACTAGACACTCTGGGAAATGAGCAACACTAGGCTCTGGGCCTGCCCTAAAGCATCTCAGTTGAGGCAGGACCTAGGTATGTTTTGGAGAAAAGTTAAGGTTCTTTTGTGGGAACATGAGTAGTTAGGGCAAGTACCAACTGGAGTGGTAGAGGACTGGGACTCTATACCCCACCGTCACCGGATCTAGCAACCTGGTTCTGGATTAGGGTAAAAAGAGTGAGAAAGGCCCAGGGCTCTGAGATGAAGGCCAAAGGACAAAGCGGTGAAGAAACAGGCTTCTTTGGCTTCCAAGGATGGCTCAACTCTGGGAAAGAGGTGTATATGAGGAGGCAAGTAGGGCTCAATGACTAATGCCAAGAACCCAGACTTGGAAGGGACATGCAGGGGAGGGATTTTGCAGAAGAGAGAGATAAAAGAAAGATAGGCCAATGAAGAATGGGGAGACAATGCAAAGTTGACACTCTAGCCCTGGTAGGAGAGTCTCAAACTAACAGTCTGAGAGGATGAAGGAGGCCGATTCTCTAAAATAAAAAGATAAGTGCAAGTCTTGGCTGTCTGCTTAGAGAAAGAAAACCAGAAATCTAGTTCACAGAGCAGGCACTTTAGGCTAGAGCCTGTGCTGGGTCCTTGCTTGTGCAAATTCTCATCAGGCTCACTATAATCAAAATAGGATCAGCCTTATTTTATAGAGGTGAAGAATACAGAACTAAACCTCACTGAGGTTTAGTAATGGGTTCAAGGTAAAATGTCCATTAAGCAGCAGCTGGTAAAACATACTCCAGACTGACTACAACATTTATGCAGGTCCTGGAGATCATGATGGAGAATAATGACCTTACAGTAGTGCCTATATTTACTAAACATAGTATAAAATGGAAAATTGACAAGACTATAATAGGAGAGATTTAGATTAGTTCTGAAGAAGAATATGTTCAGTCTGATGGCCAGAAAGCCCCGGGATAGGTGAACAAGTTGATAAAAGAAATATAGACCCTCCATAACCTCCCCCATTATCAACATCTGGATGCAACAATTCAATTTATATCTTTGGGGGAATATAGTCATTTAATATTCCATAGAAAACGTTTAGGGATTAGGATTACTAAGATGACTTGTATACAAATGTCTTATTCTATACTGTTCCTTAACTTCAGGATTAAGAACATCTACAGGAAGCAGGCAGCTTACCCTTTGAAAGCAGCTTGATGGATGCTCCTGGAATAGAAAATTAAACAACATATTTCAATTAAAAAATGTGTTCAAGCTAAAGCAAAAAACAAAACAAAAAACATCCCACACTATAGTAGTACAATTGTTATAATCAATGAACCTACGCTGACACATTATTATCACCCAAAGTCCATGATTTACATTAAAGTCCACTCTTGGTGCTGTATATTCTATGGGTATTGATGAATGTATGACGTGTATTCACCATTGAATTATTGTGCAGAGTAGTCTCACACCCTAAAAATCCTCTCTGCTCTGCCTGTCATCCCCCCCCCCCCAACCCCTGGCAACTATTGATGTTTTATCTGTTTCCATAGTTTTGCCTTTTCCACAATGTCATATAGTTGGACCCATACAATGTGTTACCTTTTCAGATTGACTTTTTTCATATAGTAATATACATTTATGGTTGCACCATATCTTTCATGACTTGCTAGCTCATTTCTTTTTAGCACTGAATAATATTTCATTGTCTGGATGTGTGACAGTTTATCCATTCACTTACTGAAGGACATCTTGGTTGTTTCCAAGTTTTGGCAATTATGTATAAAGCAGCTATAAACATCCACATGCAGGATTGTGTAAGAACATTAAGTTTTCAATTTATTTGAGTAAACACTAAGGAGCATGATTGTTGGATTGTATGATAACCGTATGTTTAGTTTTGTAAAATCCCGTGAAACTGTCTTACAAAGTGGCTGTACTATTTTCCATTTGTATCAACAACTAATGAGAGTTCCTGTTGCTTCACATCCTTGAGTACATTAGGTGTTGTCATTGTTTTGGATTTTGGCCATTCTGATAGGCATATAGTACATATTTCATTGTTCTAATTTGCAATTTCCTAATGACATATAATGCTGAATAACCATGTATATGCTTATTTGCCATCTGTTTATCTGTTTTTTTCAGGGGAGATGTCTGCTTAGGTCTTTTGTTCATGTTTTAACCAGGTTATTTGCTTTCTTACTGTTGTGTTCTACAACTTCTTTGTATATTTTCTTTCTAAAAAAACTTTTATTTTAGGTTCAAGGGTACATATGCAGGTTTATTACATAGGTAAACTCGTGTCACAAATTTGTTGTACAGATTATTTCATCTGGGTACTAATTCTAGTACTTAATAGTTATTTTTCTGCTCCTCTCCCTCCTTCCACCCTCCAACCTCAGCTGGGTCCAAGTGTCCCCATTGTTCCCCTATTTGTGTCCATGTATTCTCATAATTTAGCCTTCACTTGTAAGAGAGAACATGCGGTATTTTGTTTTCAGTTCCTATGTTAGTTTGCTTAGAATAATGACCTCCAGCTCCATCCATGTTGCTGCAAAGGACATGATCTTGTTTTTATACAGCTGCATAGTATTCCATGGTGTGTATGTACCACATTTCCTTTATACAGTCTACCATCAACGGGCATTTAGGTTGATTCCATGTCTTTGCTACTGTGAATAATGCTTCAGTGAATATATGTGTGCATGTGTCTTTGTAATAGAAACATTTATATTCCATTGGGCATATATCCAGTAATGGAGTGGCTGGGTTGAATGGTATTTCTTTCTTTTTTTTCTCTTTTAACACAGACTCTCACTCTATCACCCAGGCTGGAGTGCAATGCACGATCTCGGCTCACTGCAACCTCTACCTCCCAGGTTCAAGCAATTCTTGTGCCTTAGCCTCCCGAGTAGCTGGGATTACAGGCACGCACCACCACGCCGCCCAGCTATTTTTTGTATTTTTAGTAGAGACAGGGTTTTGCCATGCTGGCTAGGCTGGTCTTCAACTCCTGACCTCAAGCAATCTGCCCACCTCGGCCTCCCAAAGTGCTGAGATTACAGGCATGAACCACGAATCCCGGCCTGGTATTTCTGTCTTTAGGTGTTTGAGGAATCACCACACTGTCTTTCACAATGGCTGAAATAATCTACACTCCCACCAACAGTGTATAAACGTTCCGTTTTCTCTACAACCTCACCAGCATCTGTTATTTTTTGACATTTTAGTAATAGCCATTCTTACTCGTGTGAGATGGTATCTCATTGTGGTTTTGATTTGCATTCTCTAATGAACAGTGATGTTGTGCTTTTCTTCATATGATCGTTGGCCCTATGTATGTCTTCTTTTGAAAAACGTTCATGTCCTTTGCTCACTTTATTTTTTTTAGAACATTTTGGGTTTAATTTTATTTCAAATGTTCTTTGACATGGAAATTTTAGGGTACTTTTGATGCTCGTGGTCATTATAAATCTACAAGATGGGGCAAAACATGTTTCATTTTCCTTCCTATTCTACATTTTTGTTTTTTCTACTTGTTTTATCATTATGTTATAATCTCATATGTAAATTTATTATACTGTTATAAATCATGTAACATGAGCCTTCCACAACTTATGAAATAGTACTAAAGAGCTGTAGAATGCAGGTGGTATTAATTTTGGCCTCCCAGCATCCTTTTCTGTGTATGAGAAAATATCCAATTTATGAGGTTTGGTGAAAATTAAGTTTTAGTTATGGCAATAAGAGTGGAGAATGCAGCATACCTGCTTTTCCAGTCTGCCTGGCAGTTAGGGTGCAGAGAGTTTTGACATGAGATGTAGAAAGCCAAAAAGAAAATGATAAAATATCTCTCCTCTCCATCTTTCTCCTCCACCTCCTGTTCCTCCTTCTTCTTCTCTCGCTGACCTTCCTGCCTGCTATTTTTGTGATAACAGCAATTTTTTCAGCAAATATGATCTGGTGTATGATCTAGGGTGGTTTTCCTAGCTGTTTAATGTATGTATAGTTGTCTAGCCCTCCTAATATTTTTATGAGCTAGCCAATGTCTTCTTAATAAGTTGCTGTTTTCCTTATTTCAGGGAGAGCTAGCCTCTGTTGATTGCAACTGAAGAGCAGGACTGTTACAAGGCACTAAAGCAGAGAATATATATAGTCAATAAACAGAAAAAATAGCACTTTAAATAAGAATAAAATATATTGATAAATGTGAACACATGGAGATTAGTGACCATAGAAGGTAATGATTCATTCCAAATAATTAGGCTAGCAGGGCATGCAGAGTCATTCTGAACTGTCAAGGAAACATTTATATGTATGAAGACCTATGCTCCAAAGGAGTTCATGATGACAGTTTACAAGAGCAAAGACATGGAACCAAATGCCCATCAATGATAGACTGGATAAAGAAAATGTGGTACATATACACCATGGAATACTATGCAGGCATAAAAAGGAATGAGATCATGTCCTTTGCAGGTTCATGGATGAAGCTGGAAACCATCATCCTTAGCAAACTAATGCAGGAACAGAAAACCAAACACCACATGTTCTCACTTATAAATGGGAGCTGAACAATGAAAACACATGGACACAGGGAGGAGAACACACGCCAGGGCTTGTTAGGGGGTGGGGGCGAAAGGAGGGAACTTAGAGGATGGATCAGTAGGTGCAGCTAACTACCATGGCATACATATGCCTATGTAACAGACCTGCACATTCTGCACATGTATCCCAGAACTTAGTAAAGTTTTTTTTTTTTTTTGAATGTAAACTTTACCCACTTTTTAATGGGGTTATTTGGGTTGTTTCTTGTAAATTTGTTTAAGTTTCTCATAGATGCTGGGTATTAGACCTCCAATAGATGCATAGTTTGCAAATATTTTCTTCCATCCTGTAGGTTGTCTGTTTACTCTGTTGATAATTTCTTTTGTGGTGCAGAAGCTCTTTAGTCTAATTAAATTCATTTCCCCATTTTACTTTTGCTGCAATTGTTTTTGGCATCCTCCTCATGAAATCTGTACCTGTTCCTATGTCCAGAACGGTATTGCCTAGGTTTTTGAAGTTTTGGGTTCTTACATTTAGGTGTTTTATCCATCTTGAGTTGATTTTGTATATGGTGTAAGGATGGGATACAGTTTCAATTTTCTGCATATGGCTAGACATTTATCCCAGCACCATTTATGGAATAGGGAGTCATTTCCCCATTGCTTATTTTTGTCTGCTTTGTTGAAGATAAGATTGTTGTATTTGTGTGGCCTAATTTCTGGGCTCTTTATTCCTTTCCATTAGTCTATGTGTCTGTTTTTGTACCAGTACCATGTAGTATTGGTTAATATAGTCTTATACTGTAGTTTGACAGTAACATTTTGGTGACAGTAACATTTTGTTTACTGTTGCCCTGTAGTACACATTGCCTCCTGCTTTGATCTTTTTGCTTAGGATTGCCTTGGCTATTTGTGTTTCTTTTTAGTTTCATATGAGTTTTAAAATAGTATTTTTCTACTTCCGTGAAGAATGTCATTGGTAGTTTGATAGGAATGGCATTGATTTTATAAATTGCTTTGGGTAGTATAGCTATTTTAAAAATATTGATTCTTCCTATCCATGAGCATGGAATGTTTTTTCCATTTATTTGTGTTATCTATGATTTGTTTGAGCAGTGCTTTGTAATGCAAATCTTTTCTCCCAGTATGTGGCTTGTCTAATCATTCTCTTGACACAGTGTTTTGCAGAGCAGAAGTTTTAAATTTGAATAAAGTTATTCCTTTCATCGATCATGTTTTTGCTACTGAATCTAAAAAGTTGCTGCCATACCCAGGGTCATCTAGGTTTTCTTCTATGTCATCCTCTAGAAATTTTAGTTTTACATTTTACATTTAAGTCTATGATCCATGTTGAGTTAGTTTTTGTAAAGGGTGTAAAGTTTGTGTCTAGATTCTTTTTTTTTTTTTTTTTTGCATGTGGATGTCCTGCTGTTCTAGCAACATTTGTTGGAAGATGATCTTTGTTTCATTATAATGCCTTTACTCCCTTGTCAAAGATCAGTTGACTGTACTTATATGAGTCCATTCCTGGGTTGTCTGTTGGGTTCCATTTATCTATTTGTCTATTCTCTTGCCAACATGACACTGTCTTTATTACTGTAGCTTTATAGTAAGTCTTGATGTAGGATAGTGTTAGTTCTTCAATATTGTGTATTTTGAGTCTTTGCCTCTGCATATTATCCTTAGGATCTGATATAGTTTGGCTGTGTCCCCACCCAAATCTCATCCAGAATTGTACCTCCCATAATTTCCACTTGTTGTGGGAGGGACTTGGTGGGAGGTAATTGAGTCATGGGGGCAGGTCTTTCCTATGCTGTCCTTGTGATAACAAATAAGTCTCATGCCATCTGATGGTTTTATAAAGGAGCGTTCCTTTGCACAGGCTCTCTTGCCTGCCTTTGTGTAAAACGTGACTTTGCTCCTTTTTTGCCATCTGCTGTAATTTCGAGGCCTCCCCAGTCATGTGGAACTGTGAGTCAATTAAACCTCTTTTTAAAATAAATTACCCAGTCTTGGGTATGTCTTTATTAGCAGCATGAGACCAGACTAATACAGGATCAGTTAGTCTATAGCCACAAAATAAATTGAATTTGATTAAGATTACATTGAATCTATAGATTGAGTTGGGAATAACTGACATTTTGACAATATTGAGTCTTTCTATCCATGAACATAGAGTATCTCCCCTTTTTTGTTTATTTTATTTTGTTCAGAGTTTTGGGGTTTTCCTCATATACATCTTGTACCTATTGTGTTAGATTTATACTTACATATTTTTTTTAGTGCTAACATAAATGGTAATGCGGTCTTTTAAATTTCAAAATCCACTTGTTACTGTTATATACGAAAGGGATTGACTTTTTATGTTAAACTTGTATTTTGCAATTTTGCTATAATTGTTTATTAGTTTCAGGAAGTTTTTATTGTGAATTTTTTTTTGGGTTTTCTACATACACAATCATGTCATGTGTAAACAAAGATAGTTTTATTTCTTTCTTCCCAATTCATATACTATTTAATTTCCTTTTCCTGTCTTATTGCTCTAACTAGGCTTTCCAATATGATGTTGAAAAGCAGTGGTGAGAGGAGACATCCATGACTTATTCCTGATTGAAGCAGAAAAAAAAAACAAGTTTTTCATCATTAAGTAAAATATTAACTATAGGCTTTTCGTAGATGCTATTTATCAGTTAAGGAAGCTTCCTTCTGTTCTTAGTTTACTGAGAAATTTTTATCATGAATGAATGCAGGATTTTGTCAAATGCATTTTATGCATCATTGTCATAATTACATAATGTTTCTTCTTTAGCCTCTTCATATGGTGGATTACATTAATTCATTTTTGACTGTTGAACCAGCCCTGCATACTTGTGATACATCTTATCTTGTTGTAGTGTATAATTCCTTTGATCAATAATGGATCCATATTTTGCCAAGGATGTTTGCATCTATCTTCATAAGAAATATTCATTTATAGTTTTCTTTTCTTGTAATATTTTTGGAGGGCTTTGATACTAGAATAATGCTGGTCTCGTGGAATGAGTTGGGAAGTATTCCCCCTGCATCTATCTTCTGGAATAGATTATAGAAATTGGTATAATTTTATTTTTAAGCATTTGGTGGAATTCACCAGTGAACTCATCTGGGCCTTGTGATTTCTATTTTGGAAGGCTATTAATTATTCATTCAAATTATTTAATAGGTATCAAACTAATTGGATTGTCTGTTTCTTCTTCTGTGACTTCTAGTAGACTGCATTTTTCCAGGACTTCCATGCATGTGGTGCATGTCATCTAATTTTGATAAACATTTGATAATGTGTGGGCATAGTTTTCATAATATTTATTTGTTATCCTTTTAATGACCATGACATCTGTAGTTTTATTCCCTGTTTCATTTCTGATATTAGAAAATTGTGTTTTCTCTCAGTTTTCTTAGCCTGGCAAGAAGTTTTAATAATCTTTTCAAAGAACCAGTATTTGGTTTTGTAGATTTTTCTTATTGTTCCCTTGTTTTAAATGTCATTTATTTCTGCTCTAATTCTGTTTCTTTTCTTCTCCTTACTTAGAATTTAATTTGTTCTTCTTTTTCTAGTTCTTTAAGATTGAAGTTTAGATATTGATTTGGATTTTCTTCTCTTCTAATGTATTTATTCAATGCTATAATGCTTTCCCAAAGCATTGATTTTGCTGCATTCCACAAATTCTAATAAGTTGTATTTTCATTTTCATTTAGTTCAAAATATTTTGATAGGAATATCATTGAATCTGTAAATAGCTTTGGAAAGTATGCCCATTGTAGTGCTATTGATTCTTCCCATCCATGACCATAGAATGTTTTTTCCATTTATTTGTGTTGTTCCTTGTTTCTTTCAGCATTGTTTTTTAGTTCTCCTTGTAGATATCCTGCACCTCCTTGGTTAGCTGTGTTCATAGGTAATTCATTTTCTTTGCAGCTATTGTAAATAAAATTGTGTTTTTGATTTGATTTTCAGCCCAGATGTTATTGGTGTATAAACATGTACTGATTTTTGTATATTGATTTTGTATCTTCAAACCTTACTAAAGCCATATTTAGTTAAAAGGGCCTTTTGGCAAAGTCTTTAGGGTTTCCTAGGTATAGGCTTAAAATAATATCAGCTTTTGCCTGTTTAGTATGATGTTGGCTGTGGGTTTGAAACAGATGTCTCTTATTATTCTGAAGTATGTTTCTTTGATGCCTAGTCTGTTAAGGGTTTTTATCAGGAAGTAATGTTGGATTTTATCAAAAGTTTTTCCATATTTATTGAAATGATCATATGGTTATTGCTCTTAATTCTGTTCTTGTGGAGAAACACAATTATTGATGTGTGTATGTAGAACCAGCCTTTCATTCCAGGAATGAAGACTACTTGATAATTGTGTATTAACATTTTCATGTGCTGCCTGATTTTGTTTGTGAGTATTTTTCTCAGGATTTTTGTGTCTACGTTCACCAGGGATATTGGCCTGAAGTTTTCTTTCTTCATCATGTCATTGCCAGGTTTTGATATTAGGCTGATGCTGGCTTCAAAGAATGAATTAAGAAGGGGTTTCTTCTCTTCTATTTTTTGAGATAATTTCAGTAAAATTAGTAACAGTTCTTTTTTGTATGTCTAGTAGAATTCAGTTGTAAATCCATCTGGCCCAGGGATTGTATTTTGGTTGGTAGTGTTTTTCCTTTTTCTTTTTAAAAAAATATTATTACTGATTTTATTTCAAAGCTTGATATTGGTTCATTCAGGATTTTAAATCTTTTCTGAATTCAATCTTTGGATATTGGGTGCTTCCAGGAATTTATCCATTTCCTCTAGGTTTTCTAAATTGTGTGCATAGAGCTGTTTATAGTATTCTCTGAGGATCTTTTATAGTTCTGTGGGATCAGTTGTAATGTCATTTTTGTCATTTCTTATTGTCTTACTTTGATCTATCTGTTTTCTTTGTTAAAATATTTAAATTTTGAGCAAGATGGCCAAATAGGAACAGCTCCAGTCTCCAGCTCTCAGTGCGAGTGACACAGAAGACAGGTGATTTCTGCATTTTCAACTGAGGTACTGGGTTCATCTCACTAGGGAGTGCCAGACAATTGGTGCTGGTCAGCTGCTGCAGCCCGGGCGAGGCATCGCCTCACCTGGGAAGTGCAAGGGGGAAGGGAATCCCTTTTCCTAGCCAGGGGAACTGAGACACACAACACCTGGAAAATCGGGTAACTCCCACCCCAATACTACACTTTAACAAGGATCTTAGCAAACGGGCACACCAGGAGATTATATCCCACACCTGGCCAGGAGGGTCCCACGCCCACAGAGCCTCCCTCATTGCTAGCACAGCAGTCTGCTATCTAACAGCAAGGCAGCAGGAAGGCTGGGGGAGGGGCGCCCGCCATTGCTGAGGCTTAAGTAGGTAAACAAAGTTGCTGGGAAGCTCGAACTGGGTGGAGCTCACAGCAGCTCAAGGAGGCCTGCCTGTCTCTGTAGACTCCATCTCTGGGGACAGGACACAGCTAAACAACAACAAAAACAACAACAACAAAGCAGCAGAAACCTCTGCAGATGCAAACGACTCTGTCTGACAGCTTTGAAGAGAGCAGTGAATCTCCCAACATGGAGGTTGAGATCTGAGAAGGGACAGACTGCCTACTCAAGTGGGTCCCTGACCCCTGAGTAGCCTAACTGGGAGACATCCCCACTAGGGGCAGACCGACAGCCCACACCTCACATGGTGGAGTACACCCCTGAGAGGAAGCTTCCAAATCAAGAATCAGACAGGTACACTTTCGCTGTTCAGCAATATTCTATCTTCTGCAGCCTCTGCTGCTGATACCCAGGCAAATCTGGTCTGGAGTGGACCTCAAGCAATCTCCAACAGACCTACAGCTGAGGTCCTGACTGTTAGAAGGAGAAAACTAACAAACAGGAAGGACACCCACACAAAGCCCATGGAAATGCGTCTTGCGTCATCAAAGACCAGAGGCAGATAAAACCACAAAGATGGGGGAAGCAGGGCAGAAAAGCTGGAAATTAAAAAAAGAGTGCATCTCCTGCTGAGAGCCGCGCGAAGCTCATAAGCCAGCAATGGGATCAAAGCTGGATGGAGAATGACTTTGAAGAGATGAAGAAGAGGCTTCAGTCCATCAAATTTCTCAAACTAAAGGGAGGAATTATGTACTTGATGCAAAAGAAACTAAAATCTTGAAAAAAGTGGAAGAATAGATATCATCAGGAGAACACTTCCCCAACCTAGGAGGAACAGGCCAACATTCAAATCCAGGAAATACAGAAACGCCTGGTACTCCTCGAGAAAACAACTCCCAAGACACATAATTGCCAAATTCACAAAGTTGAAATGAAGGAAAAAAATCTTAAGGGCAGCCAGAGAGAAAGGTCGGGTTACCCACAAAGGGAAGTCCATCAGAGTAACAGCAGATCTCTCGGCAGAAACTCTCAAGCCAGAAGAGAGTGAGGCCAATATTCAACAGTGTAAAGAAAATTTAAACCAGAATTTCATATCCAGCAAACAAGTTTCTGAAGTGAAGAGATAAAAATCGCTACAGAGATTTTGTCACCACTAGGCCTGCCACAAAGAGACCCTGAATGAGCATAAACATGGAAAGAACAACCGGTGCCAGCCATTGCAAAACATGCCCAAAATGTAAAGACCATGAAGGCTAGGAAGAAACTGCATCAACTATCGAGCAAAATAACCAGTTAATATCATAATGGCAGGATCAAATTCACACATAACAATATTAACCTTAAATGCAAATGGACTAAATGCTCCAATTAAAAGACACAGACTGGCAAACTGGATAAAAGTCAAGACCCATCAGTTTGCATTATTCAAGAACCCATCTCACATGCAGAGATACACATAGGCTCAAAATAAAGGGATGGAGGAAGATTTACCGAGCAAATGGAGAACAAAGAAAAGCAAGGGTTGCAATACTAGTGTCTGATAAAGCAGACTTTAAACTATCAAAGATCAAAAGAGACAAAGAAGGCCATTATATAATGGTAAAAGGATCAATTCAACAGGAAGAGCTAACTATCCTAAATGTATATGCACCCAATACAGGAACACCCAGATTCATAAAGCAAGTCCTTAGAGAATTACAAAGAGACTTAGACTCCCATACAATAATAATGGGAGACTTCAACACCCCACTGTCAACATTAGACAGATCAGCGAGACAGAAAGTTAACAAGGATATCCAGGAATTGAACTCATCTCTGCAGCAAGCAGACTTAATAGACATCTACAGAACTCTCCATCCCAAATCAACAGAATATACATTCTTCTCAGCACCACATCACACTTATTCCAAAATTGACCACATAATTGGAAGTAAAGCACTCCTCAGCAAATGTACAAGAACAGAAACTATAACAAACTGTCTCTCAGACCACAGTGTAATCAAAGTAGAACTCAGGACTAAGAAACTCAATCGAAACCACTCAACTACATGGAAACTGAATAACCTGCTCGTGAATGACTGCTGGGTACATTACGAAATGAAGGCAGAAATAAAGACGTGCTTTGAAACCAATGAGAACAAAGATACAACATACCAGAATCTCTGAGACACATTTAAAGTAGTGTGTAGAGGCAAATTTATAGCACTAAATGCCCATAAGAGAAAGCTGGAAAGATCTAAAATTGACACTCTAACATAACAATTAAAAGAAATAGAGAAGCAAGAGCAAACACATTCAAAAGCTAGCAGAAGGCAAGAAATAACTAAGATCAGAGCAGAACTGAAGGAGATAGAGACACAAAAAAAACCCTCCAAAAATCCAATGAATCAGGAGTTGGTTTTTGAAAAGATCAACAAAATTGATAGATCTCTATAGAATAATAAAAAAAGAAGAAAGAAGAATCAAACAGACACAATAAAAAATGATAAAGGGGGATATCACCCACCGACCCACAGAAATACAAACTACCATCAGAGAATACTATAAACACCTCTCATAAATAAACTAGAAAATCCTAAGAAGAAATGGATAATTTCCTGGACACTTACACTCTTCCAAGACTAAACCAGGAGGCTGAATCCCTGAATAGACCAATAGTAGGCTCTGAAATTGAGGCAATAATTAATAGCCTACCAACCAAAACAGTCCAGGACCAGATGGATTCACAGCTGAATTCTACCAGAGGTACAAGGAGGAGTTAGTACCATTCCTTCTGAAAGTATTCCAATCAATAGAAAAGAGAATCCTCCTAACTCATTTGATGAGGCCAACATCATCCCATGATACCAAAGCCTGGCAGAGACACAAAAAGAAAATTTTAGACCAATATCCTAAATGAACATTGATGTAAAATCCTCAATAAAAATACTGTAAACCCGGATCCAGCAGCACATCCAAAAGCTTATCCACCATGATCAAGTGGGCTTCAACCCTGGGATACAAGGCTGAAAGTTCAACATATGAAATTAATAAGTATGATCAACATATAAACAGAACCAAAAGACAAAAACCACATGATTATCTCAATAGATGCAGAAAGGCCCAGCTGACAAAATTCAACAGCCCTTCATGCTAAAAATGCTCAACCGTTTAGTGATGGAACATATCTCAAAATAGTAGAGCTATTTATGACAAACCCACAGCCAATATCGCCTGAATGGGCAAAACTGGAAAAATTTCAGCTGAAAACTGGAACAAGTTAGGGATGCCTTCTCTCACCACTCCTATTCAACATAGTGTTGGAGGTTCTGGCTAAGGCCATCAGGTAAGAGAAAAGAAATCAAAGGAGTATTCAGTGAGAAAAGATGAAATCAAATTGTCCCTCTTTGCAGATGACATGATTGTATATTTAGAAAACCCCATTGTCTCAGCCCAAAATCTCCTTAAGCTGATAAGCAACTTCAGCAAAGTCTCAGGATACAAAATTAATGTGCAAAAATCACAAGCATTCTTATACACCAGTAACAGACAAAGAGCCAAATATGAATGAACTTCCATTCACAATTGCTTCAAAGAGGATAAAATACCTAGGAATCTGACTTACAAAGGGATGTAAAGGACCTCTTCAAGGAGGAAACTACAAACCTGTCAGTGAAATCAAGAGGACACAAACAAATGGAAGAACATACCATGCTCATGGAGAGGAAGAATCAATATCTTGAAAATGGCCATACTGCCCAAGGTAATTTATAGACTCAATGCCATCCCCATCAAGCTTTCAATTACTTTCTTCACAGAATTGGAAAAACTGCTTTAAAGTTCATATGGAACCAAGAGCCGCATTAAGACAATCCTAAGGCAAAAGAACAAAGCTGGAGAGGCATCACGCTACCTGACTTCAAACTATACTACATGGCTACAGTAACCAAAACAGCATGGTACTGGTACCAAAACAGAGATATAGACCAATGGAACAGAACAGAGTCCTCAGAAATAATACCACACATCTACAGCCATCTGATCTTTGACAAAACCTGACAAAAACAAAGAAATGGGAAAAGTTCCTATTTAATAAATGGTGCTGGGAAAATTGGCTAATACATAAGTAGAAAAGCTGAAACTGGATCGCTTCCTTACTCCTTATATGAAAATTAATTCAACATGGATTAGAGACTTAAAATGTTAGACCTAATACCATAAAACCCTAGAAGAAAACCTAGGTAATACCATTCAGAACATGGGCATGGATAGTTCATTCCAAAACACCAAAAAGCAATGGCAAAAGCCAAAATTGACAAATGGGATCTAATTAAACTAAAGAGCTTCTGCACAGCAAAGAAACTACATCAAGTGAACTGGCAGAAAAGCCTAGAGAGCGGGGAGAAAAGAATTTTACACACATAATCTACTCATCTGACAAAGGGCTAATATCCAGAACTTCCAAGAACACAAACAAATTTACAAGAAAAAACAAACAACTCCATCAAAAAGTGGGCAAAGGATATGAACAGACATTTCTCAAAAGAAGACATTCATACAGCCAACAGACACATGAAAAAATGTCATCATCACTGGCCATCAGAAATGCAAATCAAAACCACAATGAGATACCATCTCACACCAGTTAGAATGGTGATCATTAAAGATCAGAAACAACAGGTGCTGGAGAAGATGTGGGAGAAATAGGAACACTTTTTACACTGTTGGTGGGATTGTTGACTAGTTCAACCATTATAGTATGGCGATTCCTCAAGGATCTATAACTAAATTACCATATGACCCAGCCATCCTGTCGGGCTCTTGGCCCGGCCATAGCAAATAATAATTAATGATTAAAGCCGAGCTCTATTCCTTTCCACCTTCTACCTCTCCCACATTTGTTTCTCTTTTGTATCAATACCTCATAAAGATGGTGCTCTTCCTGTTTTCTTCACCTGTTTTTCCCCAGCATACAAATTGTTACTTTTGTAAGCGCAGGCACCATCTCGCCGGAAAATTACCAACTGACAGCTTAGGCGCAACATGGCGTCCGACAAACCAATACCTAGCCACACCCTCCGCGATGGATCATCTCGCCTCTGGCCCAACCCCTTCCCCTCCAAAAGTGTATATAGGCATTGCATTACGCCATTAAATGAGACTTGATCAAACTGTCTTGTCTCCATTTCTGCGTGTCTCTTGTCCCCAAATTCCCACTCCTCCTCAGGGCCTGCCCGGCGATCAGCGGGCTGGGATGCGTGGCCGAACAGGGACCTGGAAGCGAGAGACTCCGTGAAAGGAGGCGTAAGGCCAGTGGGCAGCTAGCAGACAAAAGATGAAGCTCTTCCGACCACCTTGGGAACCTGCAGCGTCTGGTCCGAAAGGTAAGTGAATGCGTCGAGAAATGGGACAAGAATTAAATGGCATCAGATCTATGTAGGACAATTAAAAGAGGCTTTAAAGATACGGGAAGTAAAGGTTAAAGGTAATGATTTGTTTAAGTTTTTGATTTTGTAAAAGACGCGCCTTGGTTCCCACAGGGAAGAGGAACTATTGATATTAAAAAGATGGCGTGGAAGTAGGGGATTGTTTTTCAGGACTATTATAATACTTTTGGGCCAGAAAAAATTCCTGTGACCGCCTTCTCTTAATGGAGACCTCATTAGAGATTTAATAGATAAGAAAGAGGCCGATCCATAACAGAGTCATGGCTGTAGTCCGGCTCAGACAAACATATTTTAAAGGTTAGCTCCGCTCTAACCTGCATAAAGCCTCCGCCAAAGATCACGGAGGAGGATCTCATTTCCTGAAAGTGATCATGAAATTAAAGTCTCCTTCAGTAACAGATAAAAGAAATGCCACGAAACAAACCAAAAATGCCCAATTTTACAGATGCTTCAAAAGAGGAGGAGAATTAGCCGCTAATCAATCAGACATAAATTGGGATGATTTAGAGGAAGAGAGCGGCTAAATATCCTGGCCTGATCTGCCTCCTTTACTTCATACCATCCCCATATAATAAGACATATAATGAGGCTTCTGTGCCATTGTTATGGCAACAATAGATCCCAAAGAAGAATTAAAACAAAAATTGCTCAACTAGAAGAGCAAATTAAACTGAAGAGTTACATCAATCATTGATAATAGTGGGCTCCAAAAGCTAAAACAGGAAATGAAAAATACCCAACTCAGAGCTATGGAGGGTTCCTTCGCCCACCTCAGCTGACCTGGACAACTGTATGTTCAAGAGGGGTTGGTTGCTAGCAGCGTAAGAAGACTCACCTCCCCAAAGGCGTTTTTCCGGTCACTGAAACCATAGATGAACAGGGACAGGCTTGGGGTTATCATACTGGGTTTGACCTTACTATTATAAAAGAGTTAAAGACTGCTGCCTCTCAGTATGGGGCTACTGCTCCATATACTCTTGCTATAGTAGAATCTGTGTGATAATTGGCTCCACTCCTACAGACTAGAATACCTTAGTTAGGGCAGTTGTCCTGGGGGAACCACTAATTTGGAAGTCAGGTTCTTTGAAAATTGCTTAGAGATACAGCTAAAAGAAATCAACAGGCAGGAAGCTTGTTGGGATTTTGATATGTTAACTGGTTCAGGTAATTATGCAGACACTCGGGCCCAAATGCAATATGATCCTGGATTGTTCTCACAAATCCAGAACTGCTACAAAAGCCTGGAGAAAACTTCCGTTAAAGAAGGAGATCAGGAACTCACTCCGTGATTAAACAAGGACCGATGGCGATTTCAGACTTTGTGCATAGACTTATGACTGACAGGTAGAATTTTGGAAATGCAAAAACGGGTGTAGGTATGTTAAACAGTTAGCTTATGAAAACACCTTACGCCTGCCAAGCTGACAATCAAACATATCGAAAAGAAACAGATTTAACAGGATACATTAAGCCTTTGTTCAGATATTGGGCCCTCATATCAACAAGGCCCTAGCAATGGCGCCCGGCACAGTGGCCAAACAGTGAAGACTTCCTCATTAACAAAGGTAAAGATAAAGGATGTTTTAGGTGTGGTAAAAGGGACACTTTGCAAGATTGCCATGAAAACAAAATAAAATCCAAGGCGAAATCCCAGGCCTTTGCCCAAGGTGTAAAAAGAGGAAAGCACTGGGCAAACGAATGTAAATCTAAAACTGACAGTCAAGGGAAATCCTTTATCTCCCCAGGCAGGGAAACGGGATGAGGGCCAGCCCAGGCCCAGAAACAAACATATGGGGCAGTCAGCTTTGTTCCAGCCAGCAACAATCCATTCAAAGCTTAGTAGAGCAACCCAGGAAGTGCAGGACTGGACCTCCCAGTTCCACCTCCTGATACTAACACCTGAAATGGGACCACAAACCTTAAATACTGGAATATATGGACCTTACCACCTAACACTTTTGGGCTACTTTTTAGGAAGAAAGTAGTGTCACCATGAGAAACTTACAAGTCCTCCCTGGAGTTATCGATAATGATTATGAGGAGAAATTAAAATTATGGCCAGAGCTATTGATAATATTACTGTCCTCAAGGAGTTAGAATAAGCTCAGTTAATCCTACTACCTTTGGTTAAAACCAGATAATAATATCCAACACTCTAATTAGAAATACCAAGGTTTAGGATCATCAGATATATATTGGGTGCAACCAATTACAAATCAAAATCTCTAACCTTATGGTTAAAGGCGGAAAGAGAGAGTACATTCACTGGGTACAATAGGCACAGGGCGATGTAACTATCATTAAACAAGAAGATTGGCCCTCTCATTGGCCTACCACAGAGATTTTTAACTCACTTGAGAGGTGGGCAAAGCAGTAATCCTAAACAAAAGTTCTAAATACCTAACATGGACAGATAAAGAAACAATTCAGACTCATTAAGCCATTTGTCATCCCTTACCTACCTGTTAACCTGTGGGAATCTGCTACCGCTCAAATGAAAAGAATATAATGTGTAGTCAAATGATATAGTTACTGCACAAATGTTAACTCAAGGATACACCTGGTAAAGGTCTTGAAAAAGGGAGAAAAGCGGTATCCCACAGCCTATACTGGTTTCAGGACAACTTGATAAAAAGGGGTTTGGAAATTTTTAGCTCAGGTCACTGACATACCTGCACCCCAAAGGTCGCTGACCCCGATACTTGGGAAGTCAGATGAGCCCGTTTGGGTTGATCAGTGGCAGCTACTCCAATGATAAATTTAAGTGCCGCCCAACAGTTAGTGCAGGAACAACTGGAGGCAGGACATATTGAAAGTAATTCTCCTTGGGAATACACCTATTTTTGTTATTAAAAAGAAGTCTGGTAAAATGGAGACTCTTACAAGATTTAAGAGCAGTAAATATCACTATGGTCCTTATGGGTGCCTTACAACCAGGATTGCCTTCACGGGTTCGCGATTCCTCAAAAATATTTTTAAAATCATTATTGATCTTAAAGATTGCTTTTTACAATTCCCTTCACCTGCTGACCAAAAAGATTTGCCTTTAGTCTTCCATCTACAAATTTTAAAAGCAACCAATGAAAGCTATCAATGGAAAGTCTTACCTCAGGGTATGGCCAATAGTCCCTACCTTGTGTCAAAATGTAGCTGCTGCTATAGAGCCAGTCAGAAAAACATGGACACAAATGTATATTATACATTATATGGATGATATTTTAATAGCAGAGAGAAATTGGCGAACAAGTCTCTTACAGTGTTTTGCCCATCCAAACAAGAAGAGTTAACGGCAGCGGGACTACAAATAGCCCCAGAAAAGGTACAATTACAAGATCCATACACCTATCTTGGTTTCCAAATTAATGGACCCAAAATCATTAATCAAAAGGCCGTTATCGTAAGTGATCATTTAAAACTTTAAATGATTTCCAAAATACTGGAGACATAAATTGGCCGGCCATTATTTAAAACTCACTACAGGAGAGTTAAAACCTCTTTTCGATATATTAAAGAGGCTCTAATCCAAAATCTCCCAGGTCCATTACCAAAAGAAGCATTAATAGCACTCCAACAGGTAAGAGCGTATACCATTGCAACACAATTTGTTACCAGTATTGATTATTCTCAGCCATTAATATTCATTATTTTTAGCACAACAATAACCCCTATGGTTTTATTCTGGCAGAACAATCCCATTATGTGGGTACCTACCCTCACTCCTAAAAGGTTTTGTGCCTTAATGTGAATGCAATAGCTGATCTAATTATCTTTGGGAAGAGAAAACAGTAGAAAATACTTTGGAATAGAACCCTCTACCATTATACAGCCCTACACTCAATCACACATTCATTGGCTGTTACAAAATGCAGGCTGGCAATTGCTTGCGCTTCTTACACTGGCACAATTGACAACCATTACCCACCTAACAAACTCATTCAATTTTGCAAACTTCATCTGCGTTTGTGTTTCCCCATATTACCGATAAAGAACCTCTCAATGGCGGCATTACTAATTTTCGCACAGTGGATCTTCCACAGGGCTTGCAGCTTACACCTACAATAATGTAGTCGTTAAATTCCAGACCACCCTTACATCAGCTCAGCTGGTCAATTGCAAGCTATAATTGCAGCATTATCAGCTTTTCCTTGTCAGCCCTTAACATTTACACAGACAGCGCCTACCTGGCTCATTCAATACCCCTCTTAGAGCCGTGCCTCCAAATTAAACATATTTCAGACACAGCTAACCTGTTTTACAATGTCAACAACTTATTCCAAAAAGGACTACTCCTTTCCTTGGGCATATTAGAGCACATTCAGGATTACGGGACCTTTAACACAGATAGCATAACAGCCGACTGCGGCTTAACAAAAACCATAGCCACAGTCACTATAGACAATTTACAACAACGCCTGCGCCTTACATCATTTAAGCAAACCTTAAGGCTCGTAATTTAAACTTACCAGAGAACAAGCTTCGACAAATAGTAGTTAAACAATGCGTAACTGCATAACGTATTTATCTGTTCCTCATTGAGTTAACCCCGAGACTCATCCCCAACAAGGAAGAATTTGGCGATAATTTTCCACCACTCAAATTAGGTCCAAATTAAAATATATCCATGTATAGGCACCTATAGTGGGTTCATTATTGCGCTCTCCAAGCAGGAGGCCACCAAGCATGTCATAAGCTCATTTATTACACTGCTTTTCTATCTTAGAAATACCCAAACAAATCAAAACAGATAATGGCCCTGGTTATATAGCCAAAGCCTTTTACAATTCTGTAATACCCTACAAATTAAACATACCACAGGCATTCCCTACAATCCCCAAGGACAAGGTATAGTAGAAAAGAGAGCCCATCTGTCATTAAAAACTGTTATCACAAAATTAAAGAGAGGTACCCGTGAAGGTACCCCAGAAACATACTCAATCATGCCTGTTTATCATAATTTTTTAAATTTGGACAGTCATGGAAAATGCGGCTGCCGACCGTTTCTAACCCCTGAATCTCAAAAACGTTCGCAATGGTAAAATGGAAAAGATCCACTTGATAATTCATGGCATGGCCCCGATCCGGATTTTAATTTGGGGAAAGAGGCTCCAGTATGCATCTTCTGCAAAAAAAATGATGCAGCCAGATGGCACCTTTCTGAAAGAGTGGTAAGACAAATAAATCATAACCATTGTCCAGTCCAGGGAAGATAAATCTCCTGAGAAGTTTCTTCCTTTTTTGTTTTCAGAAATGAAGCCTAAAATGAGATTCCTTTGGAAAATAATGGCTCTATATAGCATAGTGACAGTCTATGCAGGTTTTGGTGACCCTCGTGGCGAGAGAATTATCTGAAAACAATAAAGCCAGCCTTGACTGCAGTGGAGGACAAATATCTGAACCTCCATCAGACCAGAGATGTACCCAGGTGACTTGCTCGGGCAAGACAACACCTAATGCTGGAAACCAGTTATAGAAATTTAAGTCTACCCCCAAGAGAGACACTTGCCTCACCTAAGCGGGCGCTCTAAGTGCCCTTGTAGCTCTTTTCAATCTTCTATACATAGTTCTTGTTATACCTCCCACATCAACAATGCAAATCAGGCAATAAGACATATATACGTACGTTACTAAAACACAAACTGGAGTACCAATGGCGTACAAATATTAGGATCACTAATAAACTGTACAATCTCGCTAATAGCGACCCAAAAGGAAAGCACAACATTTGGAGCACTACGCTTTTCAATTCACATTTCTGATGGAGAGCCCGATAGATACCAAAATTAAAACCGTCCAGAAAATTAGAAGATTCATAAAAGCTCTATATCCTGAACTTCAATATCACCCCTTAGCCCTGTCTGAGATTAGAGATAATTTTGAAACCGTGCTCCAAACTTTTGATATCCTCAATGCTACTTACAATTTTACTTCAAATGTCAATACAAGCCTAGCCCACGATTGTTGGCTTTGTCTTAAATGGGCCCCTATTCCTCTAGCTATACCTAACCTTTGTCGTCCTATGTCAATTACTCAAATGAATCCTTGGTAAATAATTCCTGTCCTATTATTTCTCCCCTCTTGGTTAACCGATGGCGTTTTCTAATTCCTCTTGTCTCTTTTCACCGTCATATAATAACCACGAGAAAGAAATTGATCTAGGCTATGTTGTGTTTGACAACTGTGCCTCCATAATCAATGCCACTAACCCTTTGTGTGCTGTAAATGGCTCGGTTTTTAGATCTGTGGAAACAACATGGCATATACTTATCTACCTACAAGATTGGACGGGGGCTTTTGTGTTCTGGCCTCTTCTCCCGACATGATATCATCCCTGGAGATGAACCTATCCCCATCCCACTATCAAACATTTTATTTATAGACCAAAGCGAGCCATACAATTTATTCCCTTGTTGGCGGGACTAGGAATCACCACTGCTTTTTACTACAGGAGCCACAGGCCTAGGAGTCTCACTAGCAATATACCAAATTATCCAATCAATTAATTTCAGATGTACAGACCTTATCAGTACTATACAAGATTTACAAGATCAAGTAGATTGTTAGCAGAAGTAGTTCTCCAAAATAGAAAGAGGTCTAGATTTGCTAGCGGCAGAACAAGGAGGATCTGTTTGGCTTTACAGGAAAAGTGCTGTTTTACGCCAACAAATCGGAATCATCAGAGATAAGATAAAAACGTTACAAGAAAAACTAGAAAAGCAGAGAAAAGGCCAGCCAATCCCTTGTGGACTGGACTTCGATGGACTCCTATCTCCTGCCATTCCTTGGTCGCTACTTACTCTTCTACTCTTTCTCACTCGGGCCTATAATCCTTAATAAGCTTATGGGGCGTTTTGTTGAACCAACAAATCGAGGCCTTCCAGGCCAAGCCTATAGAGGTCCATTATCATCGCCTTGAGATGACGGAAAATGGTGAGTCTTATTTACCTTAATAAGACCACCTCCCCTGTGTGCTGAACTGGACAGTCAATGACGGGTAAGAGGACACTATCCCCATCGGAGCCTAAGACAGGAGGGCCACCCTTGCTGCTGCCTTATCCCATGACGGGCCTAGAAGATGGGGATGAGATGACCCAACCTAAGACAGGCGCAGTTCCCGAGGGGTCATTTCTTATCATAAAATAATAAAAAGGGGGACCTGTCCGGAGCTGTGCGCCCCGGCCATAGCAAATAATAATTAATGATTAAACGCCCGAGCTCTGTTCCTTTCCACCTTCTACCTCCTCCCTAGATTTGTTGTTTCTCTTTTGTATCAATACCTCATAAAAGATGGCGCTCTTCCTGTTTTTTCTTCACCTGTTTTTCCCCCACGCCGCAAAAATTGTTACTTTGTAGCGCAGGCACCATCCTGCGCCCGGGAAAATTACCAACTGACAGTGCAGGCGCAACATGACGTCCGACCAGAGAAACCAATACCTACCTAGCCACACCCTCCACGATGAGATCATCTCCGCCTCTGGCCCAACCCCTTCCCCTCCAAGTGTATATAAGGCATTGCATTACCGCCATTAAACGAGACTTGAGCAGAGCACTGTCTTGTCTCCATTTCTCGTGTCTCTTGTCCCCCAAATTCCCACTCCCTCCTCCAGGGCCTGCTTCAACGATCCCGCGGGCCGGGATACCATCCCATTACTGGGTATATACCCAAAGGATTATAAATCATGCTGCTATAAGGACACATGCACACGTATGTTTATTGTGGCACTATTCACAGTATCAAAGACTTGGAATCAACCCAAATGTCCATCAGTGACAGACTGGAATAAGAAAATGTGGCACATATATACCATGGAGTACTATGAAGCCATAAAATACGATGAGTTTGTGTCCTTTGTAGGGACATGGATGCAACTGGGAACCTTCATTCTCAGCAAACTATCACAAGAACAGAAAACCAAACACTGCATGTTCTCACTCATAGGTGGGAACTGAACAATGAGATCACTTGGACTCGGGAAGGGGAACATCACACAGCGGGGCCTATCATGGGGAGGGGGGAGGGGGGAGGGATTGCATTGGGAGTTATAGCTGATGTAAATGACGAGTTGATGGGTGCTGACGAGTTGATGGGTGCAGCACACCAACATGGCACAAGTATACATATGTAACAAACCTGCACGTTATGCACATGTACCCTAGAACTTAAAGTATAATAATAATAAAAAAATTAAAAAAAAAAATATTTAAATTTTTTCTTGAGATGTCTTCTTTGTCTTATATGTTATTTTAAAGTGTATTGTTTAATGTCCAAGAATTTTGGGGCTTTCTACACAACTTTCTGTTATTGATTTCTAGTTTAATTCCACTCTGGTGAAAGCAGATTTCTATTCTTTTAAATTTTTTAAGTTGTGTTTTTTAGGTTAGAATGTCATCTATGTTGATTAATGTTTCATGTGAACTTGAGAAGAATGTGTATTCTTCTGTTGTTGGATGCAGTGGTCTACAGATGTCAATTATATTTAGTTGCTTGTGATATTGAGTTCAACTGCATCCTTAATAACTTTTTGCATGGTAGATCTGTCCATTTCTGACAGAGGGGTATTAATGTCTTCAAATGCAACAGTGGATTCGTCCATTTCTCTTTGATGTCCTGTACATTTTTACCTCATGCATTTTGATATTCTCTTTTTAAGTGTATACACATTATGAAATATTATTTCTTGCCAGGCGTGGTGACTCACACCTGCAATCCCAGCACTTTGGGAGGCAGAGGCGGGTGGATCTCTTGAGGTCAGGAGATCGAGACCATCCTGGCCAACTTGGTGAAACCCCATCTCTACTAAAAATACAAAAATTAACCATGCATGGTGGTGGGCACCTGTAATCCCAGCTACTTGGGAGGCTGAGGCAGTAGAATCACTTGAACCCAGGAAGCGGAGGTTGCAGTGAGCCAAGATCGCGCCACTGCACTCCAGCCTGGGCGACAGAGTGAGACTCCGTCTCAAAAAGAAAAAAAAAAAAAAAAAAAGAAATGTTATTTCTTGTTGGAGTACTGACTTCTTTATCAGTATGTAATAACCCTCTTTATTCCTGATAACTTTCCTTTCTCTAAAGTTGGCTCTGTCTGAAATTAATATAGCTACTTCAGCTTTGCATGCCATGTCTTTCTCCACCCATTTACTTTTAGTTTATATATGTCTTTATATTTAAAGTGGGCTCCTTGTAGACAACATACAGTTGGATATTTTTGGATCCACTTTAACGACATGTGTCTTTTAATTGGTGTATTTAGATGATGGGGGCAGTTTAAAGTGATTGTTGATATAGTTGGATTAATATATACAATATTTGTTATGTTTTCTATATGTTACCTTTGTGTTTTTTCGTATTTTTGTCTTTCACACTGCTATGGTCTGAGCGTTTGTTTCCCCAGAATTCATATGTAGAAGTCTTAACTCCTGAGGTGATGGCATGACAAATGGGAGCCTTTGGGAAGTGGTTAAGTCATGAGGACTCCACTTTCATGTACAGAATTAGTGACCTTATGAAAGAAGGCTGAAGGAGCTTGGTCACCCATTCTGCCATGTGAGGACACAGCTAGAAAATCTCATCTATGAGGAAACAGACCTTACCAGACACTAAATTTGCCAGGGCTATGATCTTAGATTTGCAGTCTCCAAAACTGGGCAATAAATTTGTGTTGTGTATAAGTTTTCCAGTTTGAGGTATTTTGTTATAGAGGCCTGAAAAGATGAAGAAACATACTTTTGCTGACTTTTTGTGGTTTTAATTAAGCTTTTAATATAATTTCAACTTATTTCTTAGCACATCAACTGATATGGTTTGCCTGTGTCCCCACCCAAATCTCAGCTTGAATTGTAATAATTCCCACATGTCAAGGGCAGGGCCTGATGGAGATAATTAAATCATGGGAAGTTTCCCCATGCTTTTCTCATGGTAGTGAATAAGTCCCATGAGATCTGATAGTTTTATAAATGGGAGTTCCCCTGCACAAGCTCACTCTTGCCTGCTGCCATGTAATACGTGTCTTGCTTCCCCTTCATCTTCTATCATGTTTGTGAGGCCTCCCCAGTCACGGGGAACTGTGAATCATTTAAACTTCTTTCCTCTAATAAGTTACCCAGTCTTGGGTATGTCTTTTTTTCTACTTAATTACTTAATTATTATTATTATACTTTAAGTTCTAGGGTACATGTGCATAATGTGCAGGTTTGTTACATATGTATACTTGTGCCATGTTGGTGTGCTGCACCCATCAACTCGTCAGCACCCATCAACTCGTCATTTACATCAGGTATAACTCCCAATGCAATCCCTCCCCTCTCCCCCTCCCCCCCGTGATAGGCTCCAGTGTGTGATGTTCCCCTTCCCGAGTCCAAGTGATCTCATTGTTCAGTTCCCACCTATGAGTGAGAACATGCGGTGTTTGGTTTTCTGTTCTTGCGATAGTTTGCTGAGAATGATGGTTCCCAGTTGCACCCATGTCCCTACAAAGAACACGAACTCATCCTATTTTATGGCTTCATAGTATTCCATGGTGTATATGTGCCACATTTTCTTAATCCAGACTGTCACTGATGGACATGTGGGTTGATTCAAGTCTTGCTATTGTGAATAGTGCATAATATAAACATACATGTGCATGTGTCTTTATAACTTAGCATGATTTATAATCCTTTGGAGTATATACCCAGTAATGGGATAGCTGGAGTCATGGTATTTCAGTTCTAGATCCTTGAGAATCGCCATACTGTTTTTCCATAATGGTTAGTTAGTTAACAATCCCACCAACAGTGTAAAGTGTTCCCTATTTCTCACATCCTCTCAGCACCTGTTGTTTCCTGACTTTTAATGATTGCCATTCTAACTGGTGTGAGATGGTATCTCTGTGGTTTTTGATTTGCATTTCTCTGATGGCCAGTGATGATGAGCATTTTCATGTGTCTGTTGGCTGTGGAATGTCTTCTTTGAGAAATGTCTGTTCATATCCTTTGCCCACTTTTGATGGGGTTGTTTGTTTTTTCTTGTAAATTTGTTTTGAATTCTTTGTAGGTTCTGGATATTAGCCCTTTGGTCAGATGAGTAGATTGCAAAAAATGTTCTCCCATTCTGTGGGTTGCCTGTTCACTCTGATGGTAGTTTCTTTTGCTGTGCAGAGAGCTCTTTAGTTTAATGAGATCCCATTTGTCAATTTTGGCTTTTGCTGCGTTGCTTTTTTGGTGTTTTAGACATGAAGTCTTTGTATGCCTATGTCCTGAATAGTATTACCTAGGTTTCTTCTAGGTTTTATGGTATTAAGGTCTAACATGTAAGTCTAATCCATGTTGAATTAATTTTTAATTATAGGGAGTAAGGAAGGATCAGTTTCAGCTTTCTACTTATAGTAGCCAATATCCATGCCATTTATTAAATAGGGAATCCTTTCCCCATTTCTTGTTTTTGTCAGGTTTGTCAAAGATCAGATGGCTGTAGATGTGTGGTATTATTTCTGAGGACTCATTCTGTTCCATTGGTCTATATATCTCTGTTTTGGTACCAGTACCATGCTGTTTTGGTTACTGTAGCCTTATGTAGTATAGTTTGAAGTCAGGTAGCATGATGCCTCCAGCTTTGTTCTTTTTTGCCTTAAGTTGTCTTGGAATCTTGGGGCTCTTTTTGGTTCCATGTGAACTTTAAAGCAGTTTTTCCAATTCTGTGAAGAAACTCATTGGTAGCTTGATGGGGATGGCATTGAATCTATAAATAACCTTGGGCAGTATGGCCCATTTTCCTGATAATGATTCTTCCTATCCATGAGCATGGTATGTTCTTCCATTTGTTGTGTCCTCTTTGATTTCACTGAGCAGGCAGTGGTTTGTAGTTCTCCTTGAAGGAGTCCTTTACATCCCTTGTAAGTTAGTTTCCTAGGTATTTTATTCTCTTTGAAGCAATTGAATGGAAGTTCATTCATGACTTGGCTCTCTGTTTGTCTGTTACTGGTGTATAAGAATGCTTGTGATTTTGCACATTAATTTTGTATCCTGAGACTTTGCTGAAGTTGCTTATCAACAGGAGATTTTGGGCTGAGACAATGGGGTTTTTCTAAATATACAATCATGTCATCTGCAAACAGGAACAATTTGACTTCTTCTTTCCCTAACTGAATACCCTTGATTTCTTTCTCTTGCCTGATTGCCCTAGCCAGAACTTCCAACACTATGTTGAATAGGAGTGGTGAGAGAGGGCATCGCTGTCTTGTGCCAGTTTTCAAAGGGAATGTTTCCAGTTTTTGCCCATTCAGTATGATATTAGCTGTGGGTTTGTCTTAAATAGCTCTTATTATTTTGAGGTATGTTCCATCAATACTGGGTATGTGTTTATTAACCATGTGATAACAGGCTAATACAGTAAATTGGTACTAGGAGTGGGGCACTGCTGTAAAGACACCTAAAAATGTGGAAGCAACTTTGGAACTGGGTAACAGGCAGGAGTTGGGCCAGTTTGGAGCCTCAGAAGAAGCCAGAAAAATGTCGGAAATTTTGGAATTTCCTAGATAATTTTTTATTGGTTTTGACCAATTTGGATGGTGATATGGACAATAAAGTCCAGGCTCAGGCGGTCTCAGATGGGGATGAACAACTTGTTGGGAACTGGAGCAAAGGTGACTCTTTCTATGTTTTAGCAAAGAGGCTGGTGGTATTTTTCCCCTGCCCTAGAGATTTGTGAAACTTTGAACTTGAGAGAGTTGATTTGGAGTATCCGGAAGAAAAAATTGCTAAGCAGCAAAGTGCTCAAGAGGAAGCAGAGCATAAAAGTTTCAAAAATTTGCAGACCTAATGATGCAGTAGAAAAGAAAAATCTATTTTCTGGGGAGAAATTCAAGCCATCAGCAGAAATTTGCATAAGTAGTGAGGAGCCAAATGCTAATTGTCAAGACAATTGGGAAAATGTCTTCAGGGCATGTCAGAGACCTTTGCATCAGCCCCTGCCATCATAAGCTTGGAGGCCTAGGAGGGAAAAATGGTTTCCTGGGGTGGGTCCAGGGCCCCAGTGCTGTGTGCAGCCTTGAGATTGGTGCCCTGCATCCCAGCTGCTCCAGCTTTGGCTATAAAGGGCCAAGGTACAGCTCTGGTTGTGGTTTCAGAGAGTGCAAGCCTTGAGCCTTGGCAGCTTCCATGTGGTGTTGAGCTTGTGCATGAACAGAAGTCAAGAACTGAGGTTTGAGAACCTCTGCCTATATTTCAAATGATGTATGGAAATACCTGGATTTCCAGGCAGAAGTTTGTTGCAGGGGTGGAACCCTCATGGATTACTTCTGCTAGGGCAATGCAGAAGGCATATGTGGGCTCAGAGCCCCCACTCAGAGTCCCCACTGAGACACTGCCTACTGGAGCTGTGAAAAGAGGGGCACTGTCCTTCAGACTCCAGAATGGAAGATCCACCAACAGCTTGCACTGTGCACCTGGAAAAGCCACAGAATCAATGTCAGCCCATGAAAGCAGCCAGGAGGAGAGCTGTATCCTGCAAAGCCACAGGGTGGAGCTGCCCAAGACCATGGGAACCCAAGTCTTGTATCAGTATGACCTGCATGTGAGACATGGAGTCAAAGGAGATCATTTTGGAGCTTTAAGATTTGACTGCCCTGATGGATTTCAGAAGGGCCTGTGGCCCCTTCATTTTGGCCAATTTCTGTCTTTTAGAACAAGTGTATTTACCCAATGCCTGTACCCCCATTGTATCTAGGAAGTAACTACCTTGATTTTGATTTTACAGGCTTATAGGCAGAAAAGACTTGCCTTGTCTCAGATGAGACTTTGGACTGTGGACTTTTGATTTAATGCTGAAATGAGTTAAGACTTTAGAGGGCTGTTGGGAAGGCATGATTGGCTTTGAAATGTGAGGATGTAAGATTTGTGAGAGGACAGGGGTGCAATGCTACAGTTTGGCTGTGTCCCCACTCAAATCTCATATTGAATTGTAATAATATCCATGTGTTGAGGATGGGGCAAAGTGGAGATAATTGAATCATGTGAGGCAATTTTTTCCATACTGTTCTCATGGTAGTGAATAAGTCTCATGAGATCTAATGGTTTTATTAATGGGAGTTCCCCTGCATAAACTCTGTCTTGCCTGCTGCCATGTAAGACATCTCTTGCTTCATTTTTGCATTACACCATGATTGTGAGGTCTCCCCAGCCACGTGGAACTGTGAGTCAATTAAACCTCTTTTCTTTATAAATTACCTAGTCTTGGGTGTGTCTTTACTAGCAGCATGAGAACAGACTAATACATCAATTATATATTTTTTCTACTTTGTTTAGGTGTCTCTTTAGTTTGCAATATCCATTTACAACTAATCCAAGTTCACTTTTAAATAACATTATACTGCTTCACAGGTAGTACAAGTACATTATAATAACAAAATATTTTCTATTCTTTCTTTCTGAACTTTCTATTATAGCTGTAATTCATTTCTCTTATATATAAACACACACACACACACACACACACACAGTTGCTATTTCTATTTGGGACAAACTGTTGTCTGTTAGATTAATGAAGATAAAAATACAATTTTTAATTTTACTTTTACTTATTCCTTTTCTAATACTTTTTCTTTCTTTAAATACATCCAAGTTTCTGATGAATATTGCTTTCATTATTCCTGAGGAGCTTCTTTTAACTTTATGAGGCCATTCTTTTGATGACACATGTTCTCAGTTCTTGTTTGTCTGACAAAATGTTTATTTTGCCTTCACTTTTGAAGGATTATCTCATAGGATACAGAAATTTAAGATGGTGGGTTTCTTTTCTGTCAATACTTTACATATTTCATTCTAATTTCTTTTTGCTTCTCTGCAAGGAGGCCGTTTTTAAAACTTCTGACTTCTTTCATCTTTTCTTTATCTTTGATTTTCTGCAGTTTAAATGTGATAAACCTAAGTGTAGCTTTTTCTTTTATTCCTTTTTTTGAAATCATCCTGGTTGATTCTCTTAGTGTCCTGAGTGTTGTTAAGTGTTTGACGTTAATTTCAGAAAATTCTCTGTCACTTCAAATATTTCTTTTTTTCTCTCTTTCTTCTCCTTATGGTGTTCCCAGTATGCATAGTTACATCTTTTGTTGTCTGACTGTTCTTATTCTGTTCCCTTTTCAAATATTTTTCTCTTTGCTTTTCGGTTTTGGAAGATTCTATTGTCATATCCCTAAGCTGAGAGATATTTTTTTCTCCCCCATGTCCAGCCTACTGATGAGACAATCAAAAGCATTTTTTATTTCTGTTGCACACCATATTTTGATTTCTAGTTTTTATTTATATGCTCATTTAAAAATTTGATTAAAATATAATTCACTGTTTGAAAATAACAACAATGCTTTATGGTACTTATAACTTATATAGACATAAAATATATGACCACAGTAGCACAAAAGATAGAAAGCATAAATAGATGTACATTGTTGTAAGGTCTTATACATGAAGTAGTATAATATTATTTGAAGGTAGGCTGTGACAGAATAAATACGCATATGCAAAACTAGAAGCAAAAAAAAAAAAAAAAAAAAAAAAACTCTCCAAATAAGTGTAGCTAAAAAAATTCAGATACGGGAAGATAAAATGGAATGCTGTAAAAGCAAATCAAATAATTCAAACCAAGTCAGAAAAGAAAAAAAGAACAACCAATAACAATAAAAAGAACAAATGTTACACATAGAAAACATAGCAAGATGATAAACTTAATCTAACCATATAGAAAATTACATTAAGCATAAATGGTTCATATAGTCAAGCAAAAACAAAGACCAACTTTCTGCTGTCTACAAAAACATGTTTAAATATAGAAGCACAGACAGGTTATAATTAAAAGGATAGAAAAAGATACGATTGCAAGCACTTATCAAATAAAGTGCAGTGGCTACATTAATATTAAAAAATAGACTTCAGGGCAAGAAATATTACCAAGGATAATGAGGAACATTTTTAAACAACAAAAGTATCCATTAATGAAGATTTTAAATGTATATATACTCAGTAATAGAGCTTCAAAATATATAAATAAAAACATAACAAATATAAAAGGAGACATGGACAAATTCACAATTATAGTTGGAGATATGAATACTCCATTTTTAGTAATTGATAGAATTTAGAGATAATCAGTAGAAGAAAAGAAGGCTAGAACATTATCTACCCACTGATCTAATTGATGTGTAGAATATCAATACTCAATAACAATATAATACACATTTTTTTTCTTTTTTCCCATCCTCTCACCTCAAGTAAACCCCAGTGTCTGTTGTTTCCTTCTTTGTGTTCATATGTTCTTATCACTTAGCTCCCACTTATAAGTGAGAATATGCGGTATTTGGTTTTCTGTGCCTGCATTAGTTTGCTGAAGATAATAACCTCCAGCTTTTTCCATGTTCCAGCAGAAGACATAACCTTGTTCTTTTTTATGGCTGCATAGTATTCCATGGTGTATCTGTACCACATTTTCTTTATCCAATCTGTCATTAGTGGACATTTACATTGATTCCATGTCTTTGCTATTGTGAATAGTGCTGCAATGAACATATAAGTGCATGTGTCTTTATGGTAGAATAATTTATATTCCTCTGAGTATATACCCAGTAAAGGGATTGCTGGGTCGAATGGTAGTTCTGCTTTTAGTTCTTTGAAAAATCATCATACTGTTTTACACAATGGTTGAACTAATTTACACTCCCTCCAACAGTGTATAATTGTTCCCTTTTCTTCACAACCTCACCGGCATCTGTTATTTTCTAATGTTTAAATAATATCCATTCTGACTGGTGGGAGATGGCATCCCATTTTGGTTTTAATTTTCATTTTCTAAATGATCAGGAATATTGAGCTCCTTTTCAAATTCTTGTTGACTGCATGTATATCTTCTTTTGAGAAGTGTTTATTCATATCCTTTGCACACCTTTTATGGGGTTGCTTGTTTTTTTCTTCTAGATTTGTTTAAGTTCCTTATAGATGCTGGATATTAGACCTTTGTTGGATGCATAGTTTGCAAAAATTTTCACCTATTCTGTAGGTTGTCTGTTTACTCTGTTGATAGTATCTTTTGCAGTGCAGAGGGTCTTAAGTTTAATTAGATCCCAATTGCCAATTTTGCTTTTGTTGCTATTGCTTTTGTTGCTATTGTTTTTAGTGTCTTTGTCATAAAATTTTTGCCCATCCTTATGTACAGAATGGTATTGCCTACGTGGTCTTCAGGTTCTTTTTCATAGTTTTGGGTTTTAATTTTAAGACAAATAATCTATCTTGAGTTGATTTTTGTATATGGTGTAAGAAAGGGATCCAGATTCAATCTTCTGCATATGGCTAGCCAGTTACCCCAATGCCATTTATTGAGTAAGAAGTCTTTTCCTCATTACTTGTTTCTGTCAAATATTGGAGGGTTGTAGATGTGTGGCCTTATTTCTGGGCTCTCTGTTGTGTTCCATTGGTCTATGTGTCTGTTTTTGTATCAGTACCATGCTGTTTTGGTTGCTGTAGTTTGTAGTATAGTTCGAAGTTGGGTAAGGTAATGCCTCCAGCTTTGTTCTGTTTCCTTAGAATTGCCTTGGGTATTTGGGCTCCTTTTTGGTTCCATATGAATTTTAAAACCATTTTTCTAGTTATGTGAAGAATGTAAATAATTTGATAAAAATAGCATTAAATCTGTAAATTTCTTTGGGCAGTATAGTCATTTTAATGATATTGATTCTCCTCTCCATGCACATGGGTTGATTTTCCATTTGTTTGTATCTTCTCTGATTTCTTTGAGCAGTATTTTATAACTCTCATTGTAGGAATTATTCATCTCCCTGGTTGGCTGTATTCTCAGGAATTCTATTCTTTTTGTGTCAATTGTGAAGGGCATTGCCTTTCTGATTTGGCTGTAGATTTGGCTGCTGCTGGCGTATAGGAATGCTAGTGAGTTTTGTACATTGATTTTCTATCCTGAAACTTTACAACAGTTGTTTATTAGCTGGAGGAGCTTTTGGGCCAAAACCATGGTTTTTTTTAAGATATAGAATCATGTCGTCTGTAATCAGAGATAGTTTGACTTCATCTCTTCCTATTTTAATGCTTTATTTTTTTCTCTTGCCCGATTGCTCTGGCTAGGACTTCCAGTACTCTGTTGGGTAGAAGTGGTAAGAGAGGGCATTTTTGTCTTCTGTTGGTTTTTAAGGTGAATGCTTCCAGCTTTTTCCCATTTAATTTAATGTTGGCTCTGGACTTGCCATAGATGGCTATTATTATTTTGAGGTATGTTCCTTTAATACTTAATTTATTCAGAGTTTTTAACATAAAGGTGTGTTTAATTTTATTCAAAAACTTCTCTGTGTCTATTGAGATAATTCTGTGCTCTTGTATTTCGTTCTGTTTATGTGATGAATCACATGTATTGATTTGCATATGTTGAAAAAATCTTGAACCTCAGGGGTGAAGCCTACCTGGTCATAGTGGATTAGCTTATTGATATGCTACTGGATTCAGTTTGCAAGTATTTTGTTGAGGATCATTGCATTGCTATTCATCAAAAATATTAACTTGAAGTTTTCTGCTTTTGTTGTGTCTCTGACAGGTTTTGAAGGGATGCTGCTGGGTTCATAGAATGAGTTGGGAAGGGGGTCCTCCTCCTCAATTTTTGGGAATGAATTCTGTAGGAATGTTACCAGCTCTTCTTCATACATCTGGTAGAATTTGGCTGTGAATCCATGTGGTCCAGGGCTTTTCTTTTGGTTAGTAGGTTATTTATTATTGAATTAATTTCAGAGCTCTTTATTGTTCTGTTAAGGGAACTAATTTCTTTCTGGCTAAGTCTTGGCAGGTGTATGTGTCCAGGAATGTATCCATTTCTTCTAGGTTTTCTAGTTTATGTGTCTAGAGGTATTCATATTAGTTTCTGATGGTTGCTTCTATTTCTGTGGGGTTAGTAGTAACATTCCTTTCATCCTTTCTAATTGTGTTCATTTGGATCTTCTGTATTTTATTCTTTATTAGTCAAGATAGTAGTCTATATACTTTATTATTATTATTATTATTATTTTTTTTTTTCAAAAAGACAACTCCTGGGTTAAATGATCTTTTAAATGGGTTTTTTTGGCTCTCAATTTCCTTTACTTCACCTCTAATTTTTGTTATTTCTCATCTTCTGGTAATTTTGGGGTTGGTTTGTTCTTCCTTCTCTAATTCATTCAATTGTGAAGTGAGGTTGTTCACTCGAGATCTGTCTAACTTTTTGATCTGGACATTTACTATTATGAATTTCCATCTTAACACGGCCTTAGCTGTGTCCCAGAGATGCTGTGTCATTGTTCTCCTTATTTTCCAAGAACTTCTTGATTTCTGCCTTAATTTCATTATTTACTGGAAAGTCATTCAGGAGCATGTTGTTTAAGTTCCATGTAATTGCATTGTTTTGAACGATTTTCACAGTTTTGACTTCCATTTTTATTGCACTGTGGCCCAAGAATGTGTTTGGTATGATTTTGGTTCATTTACTTTGTTGAGGATTGTTTTCTGTCCAATTACGTGGTTAATTTTAGAGTATGTGTTATGCAGCAGTTAGAAGGCTATCCTGTTGTTTTGGGGTGGAGAATTCTGTAAAGGTCTATCAGAGTCATTTGTTTCAATGTTGAGTTTAGGTTCTGAATATCTTTGTTAATTTTCTGCCTCAGTGATCTGTCTAATACTCTCAGTGGAGTGTTGAAATCTCCCACTACTAATCTCCCACTACTACTCTGTGGGAGCCTATGTCTCTTTTTAGGTCTCTAAGAACTTGTTTTATGAATTTGCTTACTCCTGTGTTGGGTGCATATATATTTAAGCTAATTAGCTCTTCTTGTTGAATTGAAATTTTTACCACTATGTAATGATCTTTTTTTCTCATTTTTGACCTTCGTTGGTTTGAAATCTGTTTTGTCTGAAATTAGGTTTGCAACCTCTACTTTTTTTCTGTTTTGCATTTACTTGGTAGATTTTCCTCCATCCCTTTATTTTGAGTCTATCTGTATCACTACATGTGAGATAGGTCACTTGAAGACAGCATACAATAAGGTCATGCTTTTTTTATCCAGCTTGCCACTCTCTACCTTTTAAGTTGGTCATTTAGCCCATTTACATTCAAGGTTAATATTGATATGTGTGGATTTGATCCTGTTATTACGCTGTCAGCTAGTTATTATGTTGGCTTGTGTGTCTGGTTGCTTTACAGTGACACTGGTCTGTGTGTTCTGGTGTGTTTCTGTATTATTAATAGCTGGTAGTGGTCTTTTCTTTCTATATTTAGTTCTTGAAAAATCTTTTTTAAGGCAGGTCTGGTGGTAATGAATTTCCTCAACATTTGCTTATCTGAAAAGGATCTTATTTCTCCATCACCTAGGAAACTGCGTTTGGCTGGATATGAAATTCTTGGTTGAAGATTTTTAAATTAAGAATGTTGAATATAGGTCCCCCAATCTCTTCTGGCTTATAGGGTTTCAGCTAAGTGGTCTGTTGTTAGTCTGATGAGGTTCTATTTGTAGGTGACCTGCCATTTCTCTCTAGTTGACTTTAACATTCTTTCTTTCATTTTAACCTTGTAAAACCTAACAATTACGTGTCAGATTGGGAATTATCTTTTTTTTGTAGAATCTTGCAGGAGTTCTCTGTATTTCCTGAATTTGACTTTTGGCCTCTCTAGTAAAGTTGGAGAAGTTTTCATGGATGATATCCTGAAATACAATTTCCAAGTTGCTTGCTTTCTCCCTCTCCCTTTTAGGGATGCCAATGGTTTGTAGATTTTGTCTCTTTATGTAATTCCAAACTTCTTGGAGGTAGCAATTTGGTGACTCCCTAGACAGAGCTTCCAGGGGCAATTGAAATTCTCACTGCCACTGCCTCTGCAGTGGAACTGCCTTTAATAGCCTCAGACTAATAAAGGAACAAAGACCCTTTGTGCCCTTTCCATGCATCCAATAAGCTGCAGTCAACCCCAGGAGAGGAGGCCAGTCCATCTTATATGGGTTCTTCACACCCTCCACTTCTCATTACCAGTCACAGAACCCCTGGCTTTGACCGACAGTACAGACTCTCCATCTTGGGCTGATTGCACTGAGCAATTACTGACCTGCATCTCTCTGTGGTGGGGCGCCCAGAAAAGAAGCAAAAATAAGCAAATGATCCTTGGCAATAATCACTACTATTATTCCTTTCTTTGCTGTCTCCAAGTTGGGGAAGGAACAAAAACACTGAGGTCACACAAGAGCCACAATAGGCAGCACAGGGTACCAAATCATGATCTACAGCCAGCACTCAAAGGGAAGAATAACTCACACTTTCAGAGCATTGAGAAGAAACATGACTGCAACTGTGAGGAAACATAAGGGAGACACACAACTGAGGAAGAGTCTGCTGACTGACCAATAAGCCTGAGTGCCACCTGCTGGATCACACCCCAAAGCTTCAACACTAAAAATATCTCACTGCCATACCCATCTCTGAAACCAGAGACAAGAAGTCAGCTTCAAATAAAAACCCTTCACAAAGGCTCAGCCCAGTGAAAACACCCAGAAAAGACGTCTATTGACTGTACTCAATCTACACTGCAGTTAAAGAAATACCCACACACAGAGATGAGAAAGAACCAATGCAAGAACTCCAGTAAATCAACTGGGTAGAGTGTTACATGTCCTCCAAATGACCACACAAGCTCTCCAATAAGAGTTCTTAACTTGGCTAAACTCGTTGAAATGACAGAAATAGAATTAAAAATATGGATAGGAACAAAGATTATCAAGATTCAGGAGGATGGCAAAACCCAATCCAAGGAAAATGAGAATCGCAATTCAGCATTACAGGAACTGAAGGATGAACTAGCTGATATAAAAAAGAACCTAACAGGTCTGACATAGGTAAATAACACAATACAAGAATTTCACAATGCAATTACAAGTATTAACAGCAGAATAAACCAAGCTGAGGAAATAATCTCAGAACTGGAAGACTGGTTCTCTGAAATAAGACAGTTGGACCAAAATTTTAAAAAAGAATTAAAAGGAATAAACACAACCTTTAGCATTTATTTTTAATGATATCTCAGAATTTCCATTGTTTCTGCTTAAATTATCTATCTGTGTTCCTTTGGAATTTTTCACTTTCAGGCTTGTTCACAGGGAACTTCTAGCAATCTGTCATTTGTAGTTCAAGTTTTCCTTCCCTGGCACTGGTTTTTGCATAGGTTTCTGCTTGTAGGTTTCTGGTCTAGAATATTATGATTCTGTATCTACTTAGATGTCTTTCCAATTTTGGGGCCAGTGATATTCCTATGACCTCACTTCTTTGATGTATCTAAAAAAATTCTTTGTTTTAATTTTAAAGTTCCAGGATACACGTGCAGAACGTGCAGGTTTGTTACTTAGGTAAGCCTGTGTCATGGTGGTTTGCTGTACCTATCAACCCATCACGTAGGTATTAAGCCCCACATGCATTAGCCATTTGTCCTGATGTTCTCCCTCCCTTCACCCTCTGACAGGTCTTGGTGTGTGTTGTTCTTCTCCCTGTGTCCATGTGTTCTCATTGTTCGGCTCCCACTTATAAGTGAGAACATGCAGTGTTTGGTTTTCTGTTCCTGCATTAGTTTGCTGAGAATAATGGCTTCCAGTTCCATCTACGTATCTGCAAAGGACATGATCTCAATCCTTTTTATAGTTGCACAGTATTCCATGGTGTATATGTACCACATTTTCTTTATCCAGTCTGTTGTTGATGGGCATTTGGGTTGATTCCATGTCTTTGCTACTGTGAATATTGCTGTAATGAACACCTGCGTGCATGTATCTTCAAAACAGAGTAGTATATATTCCTTTGGGTATATATTCAGTAATAGGATTGCTGGGTCAAATGGTATTTCTGGTTCTAGATTTCTGAGGAATTGCCACACTGTCTTCCACAGTGGTTGAACTAATTTACACTTCCACCAATGGTGCATAAGCATTTCTTTTTCTCCACAACTTTGTCAGCCTGTCATTTTTTTTTTTTGACTTATTGGTAATAGCTATTCTGAGTAGTGTGAGATGGTATCTCATTGTGGTATTGATGGGCATTTCTCTATTGATCAGTGATGTTGACTTTTTTTTTTAAAGGGTATGTTAGTGAGTTATTTTGGTGTTGAAGCTTTGGGGTATGATCCAGCAGGTGGCACTCAGGCTTATTGGTCAGTTGGTAGATTCTTGTTTAGTTGTGTGGCTCCCCTGTGTTTTCTCACAGTTGCAGCCATGTTTCTTCCCAATGCTCTGAAAGTGTGGGGTCTTCTCTCCCTTGAGTGCTGGCTGTAGATGGTGACTCGGCACTCTGGGCTGCTCACTGCAGCTCTGTTGTGACCTGTGTTTGTGAATGGGATTTCATTTATGGTGTGACTCTCTGCTTGCCTGTTGTTGGTGTATAGAAATTCTTGTGATTTTTGTACCTTAATTTTGTATCCTGAGACTTTGCTGTAGTTGCTTATCAGCTTAAGAAGATTTTGGACTGAGACGATGGGATTTTCTACATATAGGATCTTGTCATCTGCAAACAAAGACAATTTGACTTCCTTTCTTTCTATTTGAATATGCTTTATTTCTTTCTCATTAGACTCCTGGACTATAGATACTTTCGGAATAGGACCTTAGAGATGAGTTTCCCAAAGTCCTTTATTTTTTAAAAAATGAGGAATCTGAGGCCTCAGAAAGGGAAACAACTTGCTCTAGGTGGTCTTGTAGGGTAGCTTGGAAGTGTCTGGGCTTGGACTCCTAGTCCACTAAAATATCTTCATGGCCTCCCTTCCCCTTCTCTCTTTCAGGGTTAATTTCTCATAGTGAGGCTAGTAGTGTTGGCTTAATTCCCTCCAGTTGTGCCTCTCTCTTCCCAGCAACCTAAAATTTTCATGCCAGCTACATCTTTTTATGGTTGATAATGTATGTCCAGCACTATGCCTAGTAAAAATAGTTAATATTTATTGAGCCCATCCTATAAGTGAGATACTCTTCTAAGTTTTTCATGTATGGTAACTCAGTTAATCTTCACAATAACTTCATGATTGTTATTATTAGTCCAAAGGCACAGGAAAGGAAGTAACTTAGGGTGATTCAGTTAGTAAGTGGAAAGTTCAAATCCAGGTAGTATGGTTGCAGGATCTATGTACTTTAATATGGCTGAAACTGTCTTAGTAAAGTGAAGGCTATTCCCTTCTTTATACACTCATCAGTTTCAAGTCATGTTAGTGTTTATCTCTGAATTTTGAGTGGATGATTCCCAGTGAAATTTTGAGGACTTACTACTTTTTCTTACTAGCATTTGTACTTAAAAAGAGAAACCTAGAAGAGTGACATTTATTAAGAGTGGAATTTCGAGCAGAGTTAAGGAACATATTTTTTGACAGGAAGTTTTCTTTCATGTCATCTCATATAGTTTTGATATGTGTCCCTGCCCAAATCTCATGTTGAATTGTAATCTCCAATGTTGAAGGTGGGACCTGGTGGGAAGTAATTGGATTATGGAGGCAGATTTCTCCGGAAAGGCTTAGTACCATTTCCTTGGCATTGTCCTCACAATAGCGAATAACTTCTCATGAGATCTTGCTGTTTAAAAAGGCATGGAACCCTCACTCTCTTTCTCTTGCTATTGCTTGTGTCATGTAAGGTGCCTGCTTCCTCCCTGCCTTTGGCCATGATTGGAAGATTCCTGAAGCCTCCTCAGAAACAGGTGCTGCTATGTTGCTTGTACAGCCTGCAGAATCATAAGCAAACCAAAGCTCTCTTCTTTATAAACTACCCAGTCTCAGGTATTTTTATAGCAATGTGACAAAATGGCCTAATTCAGAAAATTGATACTGAGGAGTAGGCCATTGCTATAAAGATACCTGAAAATGTGAAAGCAGCTTTGGAATGGGATAACAGGCAGAGGCTGGAAGAGTGTGGAGGACTCAGCAGAAGGCAGAAAGCTGAGAGGAAGTTTGGAACTTCTTAGAAGCTGGTTAAACGGTTATGACCAAAATGCTGATAATGAAATCCAGGCTGAGGAGGTCTCAGATGGAAATGAGAAACTTATTGGGAACTGGAGAAAAGGTCAAACATGTTATCCCTTAGCAAAGAGCTTGGCCAGATTGTGTCCATGCCCCAGAGATATGTAGAAGTTTGAACTTGAGAGTGATAATCTAAGGTATCTGGCAGAAGACATTTATAAGCAGCAAAGTGTTCAAGAAATGACGTGGCTGCTTCTAGCAGCCTATGCTCAGATGTGGGAGTAAAGAAATAAGTTGGAAATTATATTTAAAAGGGAAGCAGAGTGTAAACATTTGGAGAATTTCCAGCCTGGCCATGTGGTAGAAAAGCAAAGCCCACTTGCAGGAGAAGAATTCAATTCTGCTGCTGAGCAACTGCTTACTAGAGAAATTTGTCTAACCAAAAACAAGGCAAGTTCTGATAGCCAAGACAATGAGAAAAAGGCCTTGAAGACATTTCAGAAATCTAAAATGCAGCTCCTCCCATCACAGGCCCTGATGTCTAGGAGAACAGAATGGTTTTGTAGGCCAGGTCCAGGGTTCTGCTTTCCTGTGCAGCCTATGGACACTGCTTTCTGCATCCTGGCCACTCCAGTTCCAGCTATGGCTCAAATAGCTGGATACAGCTTGGGTAGAGCTTGGACCACTGCTTCAGATAGTGTAAGCCATAAGCCTTGGTAGCTTCAATGTGGTGTTAATCCTGCAGGAGCACGGAGTGCAAGAGTTAAGTCTTGGGATCCTCTGCCTAGATTTCAGATGATGTATAGAAAAGCTTGTGCATTGAGGAGGAAGTCCACTACAAGTGTGGAGCCCTCACAGAGAACCTCTACTAGGGCAGTGCAGAGGTGAAATGTGGGATTGGAGCCCCTACACAGAGTCTCCACTGAAGCACTGCCTAGTGGAGCAGTGAGAAGAGCACCACCATCATCCACTGACAGCTTGCATCCTGTGTCTGGAAAAGCCACAGGCACTCAATGCCAGCCTGTGAGAGCAGCCATGGGATCTGAACCCTGCAAAGCCACAGGGATGGAGCTGCCCAAGGTCTTGGGAACCCATCCATTACACAAATGTGCCCTGGATGAGCGACATAGAGTTAAAGGAGATTGTTTTGGGGGATTATTGAGGAGGGATGATTGTACTTTGCAATGTGAGAAGAACATGAGATTTGGCAGAGTGGGTGCCAGGATCAGAGTGATATAGTTTGGATGTGTCCCTGACCAAATCTTATATTGAATTGTAGTCCCCAATGTTGGAAGTGTGGACTGGTGGGAGGTGATTGGATCATGGATTTCTCTTGAAAGGTTTAGTACCATCCCCTTGGCATTGTACTCACAACAGTAAGTGACTTCTTGCAAGATCTGGCTGTTTAAAAGTGTGTGGCACGTTGCTCTCTTGCTCTTGCTCCTGCTCTTGCCATGTGATGTGTCTGCTCTCTCTCTGTCTTCTGCCATGGTTGGAAGCTTCCTGAGGCCTTTCAAGAAGAAGATGCCACTATGCTCCCTATACAGCCTGCAGGACTGTGATCCAATTAAACATTTTTTTTCTGTATAAATCTCCCAGTCTTAGATACTTCTTTATATCAATGTGAGAACATCCTAATACATCATCTGAATCACACCTTTAATGAGTAGTTTTCTGTTATCCAAACCATGTTTTATTCTCCAACCTCCCAATTCAGAGCCTTGCTGAGGACTTGGCAAAAGGGGTCTTGGGTCTATGTCAACCAAATCAGTATCTTAAAGATAGCCAAGCAACTAGTAGATTTGGAAACTTGTCATAGTGTTGATACAGACTAGATACTGAATGCATATTTGCTGATGCATGACTCAGTTACCAATTGCTCCTTTCCTTTTGTTATTTTTGAAAAATATATCATTTCGGGGATCTGTCTTGTATGATATTTCTAGAATGATTATCACCATGGGAAATGGAAAGTTGATAAGTGAGTTGTGTCATGGATCAAAGGTCAGGGAGGTTTGTTGTTAAGCAATTTCCAATATAGCTCCAAAGCTATATTAACCCACTGACCACTCCTGGAATTGTAAAAATATTTAGATGACTTAAGTAATTACCCAGGGATAACCTTGATAATAGTGGGATAAAATGTTAGAGTGAAAGAGAAATCTTGTGTGAAATAGGGCCATGGATGTAAACCAGTCATTTTTGCCAAGTATGGTTGCACATAAAGTGTGGACTCAGAAACACTCTTGGAGTTTTGAAAAGAGGAGGCAAAAACAAGTGAGTAGAAGGAGATTTCCTAAACCACAGAGGACAGGACTAGTGAAGACAACTTTCTCATTATAGTCAGATGAAAAAAACTTATGTCCAGAAAGCAGATTTACTTACTCTTTGATAATGACTTGCTCAGTGTTACAAAGTGAGTTACTGGCAGAGCTGGCACTTGAACCCAGGGTTTACTGATCCACCATTCATGCCCTTTTCAAGATGCTGCATAAAAGATCAAAAAAGAAAACTCTAACATCCTTTCAAGATTTAATAATTCGTCATGCCAACACTTCTTGTACAAGATTTTTTGGTTCTGCAAAACAGTCCATTAGGGGCCTCTCAAACAGATAAAATGTCACCGGCGTATTTTGGGAGATTCTTGAATAACGTGACTCCATGTATATTCAGAGACTGAGTTTTTAGGACAAAACCATAATCACTAAAGCAACCTTTAGTATGGTTAAGCACCAAAGACCACATTTTCCCTGTAAACCAATATATCCTTTTCATTTTTTCATTTTTCAGAATGTAGCACCCAGGCTTAAATTTTTAAGTCATCTTCTCCTCTTTCTCCCTTGTCCTTATTCAACCCTTCAATCAAATTCCAAGCCCTAGGCCAGACGTAGTGGCTCATGCCTGTAATTCCAGCACTTTGGGAGACTGAAGTGGGTGGATCACCTGAGGTCAGGAGTTTCAGACCAGCCTGGCCAATATAGCGAAACCCTGACTGTATGGAAAAGACAAAAATCAGCTGGATGTGGTGGCTTGCACCTGTAGTCCCAGCTACTCAGGAGGCTGAGGCAGGAGAATCACTTGAACCTGGGAAGTGAAGGTTGCAGTGAGCTGACATTGCACCACTGCACTCTAGCCTGCATAACAGAGAGAGACTCGTCTCAAGAAACAAACAAACAAACAGAATTCCAAGTCCTGAAAACTATTTCTTTAATGTTGACCATGCTTAGTGATATCTTTTAAATCATGCTCTCACCACCCAGTATTCATTCTTATTACATCTTCCTGACTATTGCAAGAATTTCCAAAGTTGTCTCCCTACCTCTCCACTCCATTCATACCTAAATACTGTTAACATATTAATCTTTCTACAACACTTATGCCATTTCCAGCTCAAAATCTGTAAATGTTTCTCAATTGCTAATTAAATCAAACTTAAACTTATGAAAGCTGGCATTAATAGTCATCCTCAAATTGGCTTCAGCCCACCTTTTTATCACTCTTATTGACACTTGCTATTCCATTACTTCACTTGGCATGCTCCAGTCAGCATCTTTGCTTCTTTGCTTGTTTAAAATATTACTCATTCCTTAAGACATAGCACAAACACTATGTTTCTGCAAAGGCTTTGCTAATTACTCATGCTGAAGTGATTTCTCCACTCTCCGAACTCCTATAGCACTTGGATCACATACTGCCTTAAACTGAGATTATTTTTGGACATGTGTTATCATCTCTGGCATTATATCCTGCACATAAGTGGCTCTTACTTATTTGACTAATGATCAAATGAATCACAATATTATAGAGCGGTAAAGTTAAAAGGATCTTTTATGTTCAAGGGCTCAACTTCTTATCACACATGGATGTCTCTACACTGATCATCATTCAGCAAATATTTATTGACTACCTCCTATGTGCCAAACACTTTACTAAGAGCTGTGGTATTTGCACTAAAATAAAAGGAGACATGTCCCCTTGTCTCAGAAAACTGAATCTTGGAGGTAGTGGTAAATAGACAATAAAAAATTAAACATGAAGATCATTAAAAATTGTAGAAAACACTATATATACATATATATACACACACATACATATATACATACATATATATACATATATATACACACACATATATACACATATATATATACACACACACACACATATAGAGTAGAAAACATGTAGAAGGTGCTCCAATATCAAATAATGGATTAAGATGGGGATAGCTATTTAAGATAAAGTGGTTAGAGAAGTCCTCTGTAAGAAGACAAAATTTAAAAGATGAGAAGGAGCTAGTCATGCAAATATCTAAAATAAGAACATACTTGGAAGAGGGAACAGTGAGTATGAAGATGTGGAGATATGGAAAGAGATTGGTTTTTTTGGGCAAGGTTTGCACACAATGACTAAGGGAAAGACTAGTACAAGATAAAAGTGAAAAGACAGGCAATGACTACTTTGTATGAGACTTCATAGCGTCTGGCAATGAGCTTGGATTTTGTTCCAAGTGTGACAGGAAGTCATTGGAAGGTTTTAAGCAGGAAGTAATATTAAGTAACTTATATTTTCAGAAATTCATATTGGTGGCCATATGGAGAATGGAATGGAGTAGCAAAAGTGAAACCAAGAACGCATTCTTACTACATTCCAACACAGCTTCTATTTAGCTCCAGTGACTGGAAACTTATCACATTTAGAGTAGTCTCTTCCATTTTCCAATGGCCTTTGGGGGTTTTACTGCCATTTCAGTCTGAATGCATTTTTCACATTCTTTTCATGCTTTAATTTTGATGCATGTCTTTATGGTAGGATTCTTAACTGGGAAGGTTTTATGTCCAAGTGAACATTTGGCAATGTCTAGACACATTTTTAGTTGCCACAGCTGGATGTGTGTGGGGGGGGCAGGGGAGGGTGCATGTGTGATGCTACTGGCAACTAGTGGGTTGAGGCCTGGGTTCTACTAAACACCCTACAATACACAGGACAGATCTCCACAATAAAAATGTTACCCAGTGCAAAATGTCAATTGTGGTCAGAAATCCTGGTTTAGAGGGATGTAGTGTGATGGCAAGGAAAAGAGGACAACGAGTTTCTGAAGAGAGTGTCTATCGTGGGGTGAGGAGATTCGAGTTGTAGAAAGGAGATGGTGCATATGCAAATGATAAACCACTAACATTCCTCTAACCCAGGATTTCAGAGCTGAAAGGTATTAAGCTCACGTTTTCTAGCACCCTAACAAAAGGGAACAAATGCCAAATAGTGGAACTAGCTTGCTCAACTAAATTAGTAGCGGGTGCAAGACCAGAATCTACATATTACTGATTCTCAGACTGTCCTGCCTTCTCCTCATACTGTCTTTCTTTTCCATAGCATATATCTAGCCTTGCTGTGAAACCTATCTGGAGGTAGGGAATTGGCCAAATAAACTCTGAAACATCATGCGGATTTTAAGATTCATGGATCTCATGAAGGGATAGAAAGGGAATGAAAGTATCCAAACATGGATAGCCATTCTGTTGTTGCTGAGAGCATTGGTTCAGTCCCGTATTTAACAGTAACACAATAGCCCAAACCCACATGGTGAAATCCAAGCTTCCATCATTTTTGTAGAAATACTTACATGTAAAAGTATAGAAGTTCTTATGGTGATGTTTCATTGCACATTCCTGCTTCTCCTGCAATGGGAACTTTCTTTCCTGGTGGCCAAGAAAAACCTTTATGCCATATGGATTATCTGTGGAATCTGCTTTCTGAAGTAGTGTGCCACTATAGACTAATGAACTAAATGCGGCAGGCTGAGTAGAAATAAAATTACTCTTTTAACTTGTTTCCCTTCTTCCAGAGAGAAACTGTCCTAACTGGCACATGTGCATATATTTAAGGCAATGAGCTGGATTTCTAACTGCTGCTGATTTATGAGCTATGGATATTGTCCAGACACATTTTTACTTCTTCAAGGGATAGGATTTAAATTCTTCAATTCTTTCAGGTGTGAATGTTCTCTTCCTGGGGATTTACTGAGGTTTAGAAAGAGAGGTTCAGTTTGAAGGTAGGAAAACTTTCTCTTAACATTTAGCTATATCTTCCATAAACTCAATTGAACTTCTTTTCATGTGCTTATCATTCATTGATCAGAAAACCAGAACAAGCTGGGGTTTGTGTAGAAAGCTATTAGTAGACAGAAATAGATCCAAAGGAGATCCTCAAGTAAGACCCTTTATTTGCTCTCAAAAGTTTCTTCAGTGTCTCAATAAGGCACTCAATCACTTTCACAAAAATGGTACAAAATTCCCTTTTTAGCCTTGTCTGCCCATGCATCTTATGCATCAGTCCCTGAACCTAGTTCTCTAAACATTTTTTTTACTCATCTTAAACCCCCGTTAGTTACATGCTGCTGTTTCTATCTGTAATGTATTATTTTCACTTTGTTTGTCAAAATCTAACCTATTCATTAAACACATCTGGCACCCAATAGCTACTTAGTAAGTAATTACGGAGTGAAAGAGTTCTAATATAGTCCCAAAGATCAAAATGTCTCCTTCAGTTTCTTTTTCTTCAGTACAACCCATTTAATCATTATGATTGTTTATACCTATGGTTTTACTTTATGAAGTCATTTCTTTGTTGCCAAAATAATATAAATATTGCCAAACATTGAGATAATTTGAAAGGATTCTACTATAGTATGTTGGATAAGTGAGGACACATTCAAACTTTTTTAATTGGAAAAGGTTGAGCTGCTTCAAGCTAAAAGAAGTATAACTTTTCTGCATTGATATCTCCAGTAAATGCTTACAAACATCATTTGAATTTGTATTTTAGAGAATGTCATTGCCTTTCCTTGCTTATTAGATGCAACATATATGTCCCCTTGGAATTCACTAGGTGGATAATAAAAATGACTCACTCCACTTTGGCTATTGGATTTTTCATCCATCATTTCTTCCTTGAAGCTAGGATAATCTTCATTATCCTTAGTACACAGGTCCTCTTGCTCTTTGATGACTCAACTGAGGTATACAGTATAAGGTTTTGATTTATTTGTACATTTTGAGATGATTACCACAATCAGGCTAATTAACATATCCACCACCTCACAAAGTTATCATTTTTTTGGTATGGTAAGGATACATAAGCTGAGCTGTGTAGCCTGGTGTTAAGGGAGAGGTTATGCCAGCACTTGCTTAGTTGCCCAAGCTGGTGTCTCAGCAGGTCACATACTAACCCCACCCCAGTCCACTGTCTCTGGGCCCAAATAAATAAAATAAGAGATAAAAAAGGAGACACTACACCCAATACTTCAGCAATTCAAAGGATTGTTAAAGGCAACTATGAAGACTTTATAAATTGGAAACCTAAAAAAATTGGATAAGGTCTTAGACTCATATGACCTACCAAGATTGAACTAAGAAGAAATCCAAAACCTGAACAGACTAGTAACAAGTAATAAGATCAAAGCCATTATAAAAATGTCCCACAAAGAAAAGCCAGGGAATCAATAACTTCATTGCTGAATTTTACCAAAAACCTAAAGAAAAAGTAATACCAATCCTACTGAAACTATTCTGAAAAATAGAGGCAGATGGAACATTTAAAAACTCATTCTATGAGGCCAGTACTGATACCAAAATCCAACAAAGACACAACAAAAAAAGAAAACTATAGACCAATATCACTGATGAATATTAATAAATGACTTACATATCAATAATAATGTTGCATATAAATGAAGTAAACTCTCCAAACAAGACAGAGTAGCTGAATAAACTTAAAAAAAAAAAAGGCTTAATGATCTACCGTCTACAAGAAGTACACTGTCAGTTTGACTAATGGTTTGTCAATTTTATTTATTGTTTCGAAAACCCAACTTTTGATTTTTGTCCATCTTTTGTTTAGATTTCTTCATTTTCATTTTATTTATTTCTGCTCTAACTTTTATTATTTTTTCTCTTCTACTAAGTTTGGGTTAGTTCGACTCTTGCTTTTCTAGATGTTTAAGATGCACTATTAGGTTGTTTATTTGAAGCTTTTCTTATTTTTTAAAGTTTATAGGGACTTATAGCTATAAATTTTCCTCAGTATTGCTTTAACTGTATCCCATAGATATTGATATGTTGTGTTTTTATTATTGCTTCTTTGAAGAAATTGTGTAATTTTCTTTTTAATCTCTTAATTGATGCACTGGTTATCCAGGAGCATATTGTTGAATTTCCTTGTGTTTGTATAATTTCCCAAATTACTCTTCCTATCAATTTCTGGTTTTATTCTATTGTAACCCAAAAAGATATTTTATATTATTTCACTTTTTAAAAAGTTTTAAGATTTTTCGGCTTAACATATGGCCTGTCCTTGAGAATGATTCATATGCTGAGGAGAATGTCTAGCCATTGAATGAAATGTTCTGTAAATATTGATTAAGTCTCTTTGTTCTATAGTGCAGGTTAAGTTCAATGATTCTTTGTTGATATTTTGTCTAGATGATCTGTCCAATGCTGAAAGTAAGGTGTTGTGAGCTCCAACTATTATTGTGTTGGGTTCTATTTCTAACTTTAGCTCTAATAATATTTACTTTATTTATATGGGTGCTACAGTGTTGAGTGTATTTATATTTACAATTGTTATATTCTCTTGCTGCATTGACCCCTTTATCATTATATAATGACCTTCTTTGTGTCTTCTAAGAGCTTTTGTCTTGAAATCTATTTGTTTTATCTAAATATAGCTACCCCTACTCTTTTTTATTTCCATGTGCATGGAATAACTTTTTTTATGTTTTATTTTTCAGTCTATATGTGTCTTTCTAGATAAAGTGTGCTTCCTGTAGACAGCGAATTGTTAGGTCTTGTTTTTTATTCAGTCACTCTGTGTCTTTTGTTTGGAGGCTTACTGTATTTATATTCAGTGTTATTACTGATTTGTAAGTACTTACTTCTACCATTTTGTTATTTGTTTTCTGGTTGTTTTGTAGTCTTCTCTTTCTTTTCTTCTTTCTTTCTTTATTATTATTATTATACTTTAAGTTCTAGGGTACATGTGTATAACGTACAGGTTTGTTACATATGTATACTTGTGCCATGTTGGTGTGCTGCACCCATCAACTCGTCAGCACCCATCAACTCATCATTTACATCAGGTATAACTCCCAATGCAATCCCTCCCCCCTCCCCCTCCCCATGATAGGCCCTGGTGTGTGATGTTCCCCTTCCCGAGTCCAAGTGATCTCATTGTTCAGTTCCTACCTATGAGTGAGAACATGTGGTGTTTGGTTTTCTGTTCTTGTGATAGTTTGCTGAGAATGATGGTTTCCAGCTGCATCCATGTCCCTACAAAGGACACAAACTCATCCTTTTTTATGGCTGCATAGTATTCCATGGTGTATATGTGCCACATTTTCTTAATCCAGTCTGTCACTGATGGACATTTGGGTTCATTCCAAATCTTTGTTATTGTGAATAGTGCCGCAATAAACATACGTGTGCATGTGTCTTTATAGCAGCATGATTTATAATCCTTTGGGTATATACCCAGTAATGGGATGGCTGGGTCATATGGTACATCTACTTCTAGATCCTTGAGGAATCGCCATACTGTTTTCCATAATGGTTGAACTAGTTAACAATCCCACCAACAGTGTAAAAGTGTTCCTATTTCTCCACATCCTCTCCAGCACCTGTTGTTTCCTGACTTTTTAATGATTGCCATTCTAACTGGTGTGAGATGGTATCTCATTGTGGTTTTGATTTGCATTTCTCTGATGGCCAGTGATGATGAGCATTTTTTCATGTGTCTGTTGGCAGTATGAATGTCTTCTTTTGAGAAATGTCTGTTCATATCCTTTGCCCACTTTTTGATGGGGTTGTTTGTTTTTTTCTTGTAAATTTGTTTGAGTTCTTTGTAGGTTCTGGATATTAGCCCTTTGTCAGATGAGTAGATTGCAAAAATGTTCTCCCATTCTGTAGGTTGCCTGTTCACTCTGATGGTAGTTTCTTTTGCTGTGCAGAAGCTCTTTAGTTTAATGAGATCCCATTTGTCAATTTTGGCTTTTGCTGCCGTTGCTTTTGGTGTTTTAGACATGAAGTCTTTGCCCTCTTTTCTTCTTTTCTGTCTTTTAGTGAAGGTGATTTTCTCTTGTGGTATGTTTTAAGTTTCTTAAAAAATTTTATGTCTATTGTATGTATTTTAGATTTTAGGTTATCCTGAGGCTTGCAAATAATATCTTATAACCTCTTTTTAAAAGCTTATAACAACACTGGTTGCATAAAGAAACAGACAAGCAAAAATATAACAAATAAAAACTCTATACTTTAACTTCATATCCCCACTTTTTAGCTACTTGTTGTTTCTATTTATATCTTATTGTATTGTCTTTGTCTTGAGAAGTTGTAGCTACTATTTTGTTTGGTTTATCTTTTCATCTTTTCTCTTAATATATTAGTAGTTTTCACACCACAATTACAATGTTATAATATTCTGTGTTTTTTCTGTGTACTTGCTATTACCTGCAGAGGATTTCTTATTGCTCATTAACATCCATTTCTTTCAGGTTAAAGAACACTTTTTAGCATTTCTTGCAGAACAGGTCTCATGTTGATGAAATCTCTCAGCTTTTGTTTATCTGGGAGAGTCTTTATTTCTCCTTCATGTTTGAAGAATATTTTTGCTGAATATACTATTCTAGAGTAAAAGTGTTTTCTTTTCTTCCTTTAGCAATTTAAATATGTTGTGCCACTCTCTCCTGGTCTGTAAGGTTTTAATAGAAAACTCTGCAGCCAAACACATTGGAGCTTCATTGTATCTTCTTTGTTTCTTTTCTCTTGCTTTTATAATCTATTCTTTATTCTGAACCTTTTACAGTTTGATTATTAAATGTCTTGTGATAGTCTTCTTTGGATTAAATCTGTTTGGTGTTCAACAACCTTCCTGTACTTGAGTATTGATACTGTTCTCTATATTTTGAAAGTTATCTGTTATTATCCTATTTAATAAAGTTCTATGCCTATCTCTCTCTCTACCTCCTCTTTGAGACCAACAACTGTTAGATTTGCCCTTTTGAGTCTATTTTCTAAATCCTGTAAGCATATTTTATTGTGTTGTTTTGTTTTCTTTTGTATCCTCTTGCTGTGTATTTTCAAATAGCCTGTCTATTTTTATATACACTTTAAATTCTGGAGTACATGTGCAGAACGTGCAGGTTACATAGATATATACGTGCCACGGTGGTTTGCTGTTCCCATCAACCCATCAACTACATTAGGTATTTCTCCTAATGTCATCCCCCCAACACACCCCACCCCCTGACAGGCTCCGGTGTGTGATGTTCGCCTCCCTATATCCGTGTGTTCTCATTGTTGAACTCCCACTTATGAGTGAGAACATGCGGTGTTTGGTTTTCTGTTCTTGTGATAGTTTGCTGAGAATTATGGTTTCCAGCACCATCCATGTCCCTGCAAAGGACATGAACTCATGTTCTTTTATGGCTGCATAGTATTCCATGGTGTACATGTGCCACATTTACATTATACAGTCTATTATTGATGAAAATGTGGGTTGATTCCAATCTTTACTATTGTAAATAGTGCTGCAATAAACATACGTGTGCATGTGTCTTCATAGTAGAATGATTTATAAACCTTTGGGTATATATCCAATAATGGGATTGCTGGGTCAAATGGTATTTCTAGTTCTAGATCCTTGAGGAATCACCACACTGTCTTCCACAATAGTTGAACTAATTTACACTCCCACCAACAGTGAAAAGCATTCCTATTTCTCCACATCCTCTCCAGCATCTGTTGCTTCCTGACATTTTCATGATCGCCATTCAAACTGGCATGAGATGGTATCTCATTGTGGTTTTAATTTCCATTTCTCTAATGACCAGTGATGATGAGCATTTTTTCATATGTCTGTTGGCTGCATAAGTGTCTTCTTTTGAAACATGTCTGTTCATATCCTTTGCCCACTTTTTGATGGGGTTGGTTTTTTTCTTGTAAATTTGTTTAACTTCTTTGTAGATTCTGGATATTAGACTTTTGTCAGACCTTTGCCTGTTCACTCTGATGATAGTTTCTTTTGCTGCTCAGAAGCTCTTTAGTTTAATTAGATCTGATTTGTCAATTTTGGCTTTTGTTGCCATTGTTTTTGGTGTTTTAGTCATGAAGGCTTTGCCCATGCCTATGTCCTGAATGGCATTGCCCAGGTTTTCTTCTAGAATTTTTATGGTCCTAGGTCTTACATTTAAGTCTTTGATCCACCTTGAGTTGATTTTTGTATAAGGTGTAAGGAAGGGGTCCAGTTTCAGTTTTCTGCTTATGGCTAGCCAGTTTTCTCAGAAACATTTATTAAATAGGGAATCTGTTCCCCATTCATTGTTTGTGTCAGGTTTGTCAAAGACTGGATGGTTGTACATGTGTGGTGTTATTTCTGAGGCCTCCATTCTGTTCTGTTGGTCTATATATGTGTTTTGGTACCAGTACCATGCTGTTTTGGTTACTGTAGCCTTGTAGTATAGTTTGAAGTAAAGTAGAATGATGCCTCCAGCTTTGTTTTTCTTGCTTAGGATTGTCTTGGCTATGCGGGCTCTTTTTTGGTTCCATACGAAGTTTAAAGTAGTTTTTTCCAATTCCGTGAAGAAAGTCATAGGCAGCTTGATGGGGATAGCATTGAATCTATAAATTACTTTGGGCAATATGGCCATTATCACAATATTGATTCTTCCTATCCACGAGCATGGAAAGTTTTTCCATTTGTTTGTGGACCTCTCTTATTTCCTTGAGTAGTGGTTTGTAGTTCTCCTTGAAGAGGTCCTTCACATCCCTTGTAAGTTGGATTCCTAAGTATTTTATTCTCTTTGTAGCAATTGTGCATGGGAGTTCACTTATAATTTGACTCTCTGTTTGGCTGTTATTGGTGTACAGAAATGCTTCTGATTTTTGCACATTGATTTTGTATCCTGAGGCTTTGCTGAAGTTGCTTATCAGCTTAAGGAGATTTTGGGCTGAGATAATGGGGTTTTCTAAATATACAATCAGGTCAATTGCCTTCCTATTTGAATATGCTTTATTTCTTTCACTTGCCTGATTGCCCTGGCCAGAACTTCCAATACTATGTTGAATAGAAGTGGTGAGAGAGGGCATCTTTGTCTTGTGCCAGTTTTGAAAGGGAATGCTTCCAGTTTTTGCCCATTTCGTATTATATTGGCTGTGCATTTGTCATAAATAGCTCTTACTATTTTGAGATGCATTCGATTGATACCCAATTTATTGAGAGTTTTTAGCATGAAGAGGTGTTGAATTATATCGAAGGCCTTTTCTGCATCTATTGAGATAATCATGTGGTCTTTGTCATTGCTTCTGTTGATGTGATGGATTACATTTATTGATTTGTGTATGTTGAACCAGCCTTGCATCCCGGGGATGAAGCCAACTTGATCATGTTGGATAAGCTTTTTAATGTGCTTCTGGATTCAGTTTGCCAGTATTTTATTGAGGATTTTCACATGGATGTTCATCAGGGACATTGGCCTGAAATTTTCTTTTTTTGTTGTGTCTCTGCCAGGTTTTGGTATCAGGATGATACTGGCCTAATAAAATGAGTTAGGGAGGATTCCTTCTTTTTCTATTGTTTGGAACAGTTTCAGAAGGAATGGTACTAGCTCCTCTTTTTACCTCTGGTAGAATTTGGTTGTGAATCCGTCTGGCCCTGGACTTTTTTTTGGTTGGTAGGCCATTATTTATTGCCTCAATTTCTTAAGCTGTTATTGGTTTATTCAGGGATTTGAGTTCTTCCTGGTTTAGTCTTGGGAAGGTGTATGTGTCCTGGAATTTATCCATTTCTTCTAGATTTTGTAATTTATTTGTGATATAGAGATATTTATAGTATTCTCTGATGGTAGTTTGTATTTCTGTGGGATCAGTGGTGATATCCCCTTTATCATTTATATTGCATCTATTTGATTCTTCTCTCTTTTCTTCTTTATAATTCTGGCTAGTGGTCTATTTATTTTGTTGATCTTTTCAAAAAACCAGCTTCTGAATTAATTGATGTTTGGAAAAGTTTTTCGTGTCTTATCTCCTCAAGTTCTGCTCTGATCTTAGTTATTTTTTGTCTTCTGCTAGATTTTGAATTTGTTTGCTGTTGCTTCTATAGTTCCTTGAATATTTATGTTAGCATGGTAATTTTATATATTTCCTGCTTTCTCTTGTGGGCATTTAGTGCTATAAATTTCCCTCTACACACTGCTTTAAATATGTCTCAGAGACTCTGGTAAGTTGTCTTTGTTCTCATTGGTTTCAAAGAACATCTTTATTTCTGCCTTCATTTTGCTATTTATGCAGTAGTCATTTAGGAGCAGGTTGTTCAGTTTCCATGTAGTTGTGCGATTTTGAGTGAGTTTCTTAATCCTGAGTTCTAATTTGATTGTACTATGGTCTGAGAAATAGTTTGCTATGATTTCTGTTCTTTTACATTTACTGAGGAGTGTTTTACTTCCAATCATGTGGTCAGTTTTAGAATAAATGTGATGGGATGCTGAGAAGAATGTATATTCTGTTGATTTGGGGTGGAGAGTTCTGTAGATGTCTACTAGGCCTTCTTGGCCCAGATGTGACTTCAAGTCCTGAATACTCTTGTTAATTTTCTGTGTCATTGATCTGCCTAATATTGACAGTGGGGTGTTAAAGCCTCCCACTATTATTGTGTGGGAGTCTAAGTCTCTTTGTACGGCTCTAAGAACTTCCTTTAGGAATCTGGGTACTCCTGTATTGGACGCATATATATTTAGGATAGTTAGCTCTTCTTGCTGCATTGATTCCTTTATGATTATGTAATGGCCTTCTTTGTCTCTTTTGATCTTTGTTGGTTTAAAGTCCGTTTTATCAGAGATTAGGATTGCAACTCCTGCTTTTTTTTTTTTTTCTTTCTATTTGCTTCATAAATATTCCTCCATTCCTTTGTTTTGAGCCTATGTGTGTCTTTGCACATGAGATCGGTCTCCTGAATACAGCACACTGATGTGTCTTGACTCTTTGTCTAATTTGCCAGTCTGTGTCTTTTAATTGGGGCATTTTGCCCATTTACATTTAAGGTTAATATTGTTGTGTGTGAATGTGATCCTGTTATTTTGATGCTAGCTGGTTGTTTTGCCCATTAGCTGATGCTGTTTCTTCATAGTGTCGATGGTCTTTACAATTTGGTATGTTTTTGCAGTCGCTGGTACTGGTTGTTCCTCTCCATGTTTAGTGCTTCCTCCAGGAGCCCTCGTAATGCAGGCCTGGTAGTGACAAATTCTCTCAGCATTTGCTTGTCTGTAAAGAATTTTATTTCTCCTTTGCTTATGAAGTTTAGTGTGGCTGGCCATAAAATTCTGGGTTGAAAATTCTTTTCTTTAAGAATGTTGAATATGGGCCTCAACTCTCTTCTGGCTTGTAGTGTTCCTGCAGAGAGATCCACTGTTAGTCTGATGGGCTTCCCTTTGTGGTAACCCCACCTTTCTCTCTGGTTGCCCTTAAAATTTTTTCTTCATTTCAACCTTGGTGAATCTGATATTTGTGCGTCTTGGGGTTGCTCTTCTCGAGGAGTATCTTAGTGGTGTTCTCTGTATTTCCTGAATTTGAATGTTAGCTGTCTTGCTAGTTTGGGGAGTTTCTCCTGGATAATGTCCTGAAGAGCGTTTTCCAACTTGGTTCCATTCTTCTCGTCACTTTCAGGCACAACAATCGAATGTAGATTTGGTCTTTTCACATAATCCCATATTTCTTATAGGCTTTGTTCATTCCTTTTTATTCTTTTTTCCCTAATCTTGTCTTCTCTCTTTATTTCATTAAGTTGACCTTCAATCACTGATATCCTTTCTCCACTTGATTGATTCAACTATTGAAACTTGTGTGTGCTTCACGAAGTTCTCATGCTGTGTTTTTCAGCTCCATCAGGTCATTTATGTTCTTCTTTACACTGGCTACTTTAATTAGCAATTCGTCTAACCTTTTTTCAAGGTTCTTAGCTTTCTGGCATTGGGTTAGAACATGCTTCTTTAGCTCAGAGGAGTTTGTTATTACCCACCTTCTGAAGCCTACTTCTGTCGATTCGTCAAACTCATTCTCCATCCAGTTTTGTTCCCTTGCTGCCAAGGAGTTGTGATCCTTTGGAGGAGAAAAGATGTTCGGTTTTTTGAAATTTTCAGCCTTTTTGTGCTGGTTTCTCCCCATCTTTGTGGACTTATCTACCTTTTGTCTTTGATGTCGGTGACTTTCAGATGGGGTCTTTGAGTGGACGTGCTATTCCTTTCTGTTTGTTTGTTTCCCTTCTGACAGTCAGGCCCCTCTGCTTTCAGTCTGCTTGGGTTTTCTGGAGGTCTATTCCTGACCCTGTTTGCCTGGGTCTCACCAGCAGAGGCTGCAGAACAGCAAAGATTGCTGCATGATCTTTCCTCTGGAAGCTTTGTCTCAGAGGGACACCTGCCAGATGATAGTCAGACCTCTCTTGTATGAGGTCTCTGTTGGCCCCTAATGGGAGGTGTCTCCCATTCAGGAGACACTGTGGTCAGGAACCCACTTGAGGAGGCAGTCTGACCCTTAGCAAAGCTTGAACACTGTGCTTGGAGGTCCCCTGCTCTCTTCAGAGCCATCAGTCAGGGACGTTTAAGTCTGCTGAAGCTCCACCCACAGCTGCCTTTTTCCCCAGGTGCTCTGTCTAAGGGAGATGGGAGTTTTATCTATAAGTCCCTGACTGGAGCTGCTGCCTTTTTTTCAGAGATGGCCTGCCCAGAGAAGGGAAATCTGGCAGTCTGGCCACAGCAACCTCCCTGAGCTGCAGTGGGCTCCGCCCAGTTCGAACTTCCCAACAGTTTTGTTTACACTGTGAGCCTAAAACTGCCTACTCAAGCCTTAGCAATGGCGGGCGCCCCACCCCCCCCCCCCCCCCACCAAGCTGGAGCATCCCAGGTTGATCTCAGACTGCTGCTGTGCTGGCAGCCAGAATTTCAAGCCAGTGGATCTTAGTTTGCTGGGCTCCGTGGGGGTGAAACCCACCAAGCCAAACCACTTGACTCCCTAGTTTCAGCACCCCTTTCCAGGGGAGTGATTGGTTCTGTCTCTCTGGGGTTCCAGGTGCCACTCGGGTATGCAAAAAAAAAAAAAAAAAAAAAACTCCTGCAGCTAGTTTGGTGTGTGCCCAAATGGTAGCCCACTTTTGTGGTTAAAACCCAGGGCCCTGGCTGGGTAGGCACCAGAGGGAATCTCCTGGTTTGCAGGTTGCAAAAACCATGGGACAAGAACAGTATCTGTGCCATAGTTCCTCAGGTTCAGTCCCTCATTGCTTCCTTTGAGTGGGGCAGAAAATTCCCTGACTCCTTGAGCTTCGCTGGTGAGATGGCGCCCCACCCTGCTTTGGCTGGCACTCTGTGGGCTGTACCCACTGTTCAACCAGTCCCAATGAGGTACCTGGTTGGAAATGCAAAAATCACCCACCTTCTGTGTCCATCTCACTAGGAGCTGCAGACTGGAGCTGTTCCTGTTTGGCTATCTTGCCAGCAATCCATAGCCTGTCTTTTTAAGCTATAAATTCTTTTTTCTGCTTGATCAATTCAGTCATTAAGAGACTCTGATGCATTCTTTGGTATGTTAGTTGCATTTTTACCTCCAAGATTTCTACTTGATTCTTTTTAATTATTTTCATTTCTTTGTTAAATTGATCTAATGAGATTATGAATTTCTTGTTTTGTGTTATCTTGAATTTCTTTGAGTTTTCTATAACAGCTATTTTGAATTCTCTATCTTAGAGGTCTCTTTCTTTCCAAGATTGGCCCCTAACGTCTTTTTTAATTTGCTTGATGAGTTCATGTTTTCCTGGATGATCTTGGTGCTTGTGGATGTTTGTTGGTTTCTGGGCATTTAATGAGTCAGGTATTTATTGCAGCTTTCAAAGTCTGGCCTGTTTGTACCCATCCTTCTTCGGAAACCTTGTCAGGTATTTGAAGGGACTTGGGTGTTATGATCTATGTTTTGGTCATTTCCATATCTTCCTTAGAGGGTACCCTAAGCCCAGTAGTGCTTTGGTTCTTTCAGATTCTTAGGTACCACCTTGTGGTTATGGATAAGATCCAGAAGTATTCTCTGGTTTATCAGGCAGAGACTTTTTTTTCCTTATGTTCTTTCATAAAATTGGAGTCTCTCTCTCTCTCTGTGCTGAGCTGCCTGAAGCTGAGGGACAAGTAACACAATCACCACTGTGGCCACCACTAATGTGACTGCAGTGTGGCTGACCTGAAGCCAGCACAGCATTGGGTCTTGCCGAAGTCCTGCTGTAACCACTACCTGGCTACCACCTATGATTGTTCAAGCCTCTAGGGCTCTACAATTAGCAGGTGATCAAGTCAGCCAGTGTTATGTTATTCTCTTCAGGGTGGCTAGTTTCCTGAACCCCAGGTGGGTCCAGATATGCTTTCTTGGGGCCAGGGCCTGGAATTGGAAACTTTAGAAAGCCACCTGGTGCTCTATTCTACTGTGGCTTAGTTGGTACCAAAATCACAAGATAATATCTTTCTCTTCCCTTTCTTCCCTCCCCTTTCTCCAGGCAGAGGAATCTCTCCCTTTGTCCACCACCACCATGGGCTCATGAAGATTACAGCCAGGGTATCACTGATGTTTACTTAAGGCCCAAAAACTCAGCAGTCATCTTGTCTTGAATGCTATCAGGTCTGGTACTCACCCTGCAAGGGAGTGGGCTCCTCTCTGACCTATAGCAAGTCCAGAAATACCATCCATCCAAGGCTAAAGCCCTTGAATGAGGGACCCCAAGATCCCTTTAGGTGCTCTTTCCCACTCTGGCTGAGTTTATACATAAGCTGTAAAACAAATTCATTTTTAATCCTTTCCTCTTATTTTCTCAAGCAGAAGAATTCTCTCCATGTTAATGCACACTTCAAGCCAGCAAGTCTCAGAATCTTACCTGAGGCCCACAGCATGCACTACCCGATTACCACTGCTGATTCTTCAGGGCCCAAGGGCTCTTTATTCAGCATATAATGAATTCTCCAAGGACTTGGTCCTTCTTTTCAAGGCAGTGGGTTTCCCACTCTGTCCCAGGGTGTGTCTAGGAATGTTTTCTAGGAGCTACGGTCTGGAATGGGGGCTTATGATTCTGCCCAGTTTCCTATTCTGCTGTGGCTAAGCTTGTATCCAAATTGTAAGACAAAGTCCTTTTTACTTTTCTCTCTCCTCTCATCAAGCAGAAGGAAGAGGTCTCTTTCGGAGCTGCAAGCTGTGCTGTATGGTGCTAGGGAAGAGGTGATGGAAACACTCCACTAGCCACCCTGTTAATGTCTCACTATGTCACATGTCACCCACATCGACTGGCTCTGAGCCCAGAACAGCACTGGGACTTGTGTAAGAATTGCAGGCCTTATGGCTGGCCTTTTAAGTTTATTTAGGACCCAGAGCACTTTAGCCTGTGAAGGTGAAACTTACCAAAACTCAAGTTCCAACTGCTGGTATGGGTGATTCTCCTCTGATTAGGGCTGGTCTAAACGCTCGCTGCCTGAAGTTCAACTGAGTTCTGTTTACTGTTGGAAGCACTAAGTCCCAATGTAAAGTCTCACAATTGCTGTGCTCTTCCCCTCACCACCCCCCACCCCAAATGCATAAATTCTCAGTCCGTACCACATGACCACTGCTAGGGGATGGGGAAAAAGTGGTGTCAGCAGTTCAAAACTGTGTTTTCTACCCTCTTCAGTGGCTCTCTCACTGATATGAAGTTAAAGCCAGGTACTGTGATTGTTCATCTGACTCTTGGTTCTTTAGAAGGTGCTTTTTGTGTAAATATTAACCTCTGGGATCCTAGCTACAGGGGAGCCCTGGATATTTGAACTGGCAGAAGGATCTGACCAGAGAGTAAGCACAGGCAGAGCTTCAGCCAGTGCAGTGCCCATGGGCTTTTGTGCACAGGGCAACTGTAGCAGAGCACAACCATAGGTGCTTGCCCCCAAGGGCACCCATCATCCTCCAAGTTGCTCTAGCCCCGAGTAACTGCTAGGCTAGGAAAAAGCAGGGCCATCATCATCGTGGGAATGGGACATGTCTATTCTGCAGGCCCTCCAGACACTCCCAGGTTTCCTATCTGTCTATTCTAAAAGAGCATGTGCACAGCACAGCCTCTGCTGCCCAGCCTGAGAGCTTTGCTCCAACTGAATAATTTCCCTGTGGCCTGGCAGCACTTTGGATTTCACAACTCGGCCACAGCGTGACCCTGAAGGTCCAGAGTACAAAGTAATGGTGCCCCAGGGCTGTGGTACAGAGCTTAGGAGTGCCAAGATGATATCTGTGGTCAGCATTCAAGCAGGAGAAGGGCCCCCATTGTCAGAACACTGAGAGGGATGAGACCCACAGATTCATGGGCTGGTACATGAGCAGCATGTTTCTCCTACCACAGGGTCCATCTGAAAATGGTGTGACCTCTCTCTCTGCTGCAACCTCTGCGTGAGAGTGCCCCATGGCACAGAACACCTAACAAAGGAAATGCAGACATGATGCCAGTGATTGGAGAGGGCTCCCCCAAGGCCCAGGAGTGGACCTGGTAAAGGAGTCACCTTTCTTTCTCCCACAACTACAAAGCATGGCTACCAGTGTGAGGCAATACAAAAAAACTGCCTGGCTAAGAGCCTGTCTTCTAGCCATTATTCTTAACTATCGTAGGTAGCAGTTGTCATTCTTTTGATTTCATGTAAGGACATTTTGTAAGGTTGGTATAGTTGTGTTACATTCTCTCAGCACTTGCTTGTCTTTGAAGATGTGCAAGTTCTACTAACATATGCCCTTGTGAAACAAAGGACAACAATCCAGCCGTAAATAAACATCCTGTACAGTCTTGGCCTCTGAAAACATTATAAAAGAAAGTAAACCAACTACACTCAACTTACAACACAGTTAAAGAAACACAAGTCTTTGCAAATGAGAAAAAAATCAGTGCAAGGTGCTCACTACAGCAGCACATATACTAAAACTGGAAGAATGCAGAGAAAATGAGTATGGCCCCTAGGCAAGGATGACAGGTAGATTTGTGAAGGATTACATATTTAAAAATCTTACATTTTCATAAAAACAGAATCAATGCAAAAACTCTGGCAATTCAAAAAACTAGAGTAACCAGAGTAGTGCCTTATCTCCAAAGAAGCCCACTGGCTCCCCAGCAATGGTTCTTACCTAGACTGAAATTACTAAAAAAATTTACTGATAATTTTTAATATAATTGGAAGGATTATCAGAAGACTAGACCAAGCTGAGGAAAGAAGCTCAGAACTAGAAGACCAGTTCTTTGAATCAAGTCAGCCAGACACAAATAAAGATAATTTAAAAACTGAACAAAACCTCTGACAAGTATTGTATTATATAAAGAGATCAAACCTACAACACATTAATATTCCTGACAGAGGTGAGATAATAAGCACCTTGAAAAATATCATTGAGGACATAGGCCGTAAAAATTTATCTAATCTCACTAGAGCAGTTTACATGCAAATTCAAGAAATACAGAGAATCCCTGCTAGGTACTATGCAAGACAACCATCACCAAGGCACATAGTCATTAGATTCAAGAAAGTCAATGTGAAATAAAAAAATCTTATAGGAGGCTGGAGAGAAGGTCCAGGCTGTGTACAAAGGAAACTTCTTCAAATCACCAGTAGAATGCTTAGTAGAAATTTTACAAGACAGAAAAGATTGGGGCCTATTTTCAACATCCTTAAAGAAAAGAATTTTCAATGAAGATTTTATTTCCCACCAAACTAAGTTTCTTTAGCAAAGGAGACTTAAAATTCTTCAAAGACAAGCAAGTTCTGAGAGAATATCCATTGGGTACTATGCTTAGTACCTGGGTGACAAGATCTATACCCCAAATCACAAAACCATCTCATATATCCATGTAACAAACCTGCACATGTACCTCAGAAGTAAAAACGAAAGTTGAAAATAATTCTCTTTATTAATACTTTTCTACCATTTTTTCTTGATTACTCCAAGGATTACAATATGCATCCTTGACTTATTACAGTCTAATACAAATGATTACTTTTATTCCTTTTCTGATATTACTAGAACCATGGAAAAATTTAAAGACATTTATTTTTGTTCTTGACTTTTGCCTTGTTTTCTGTATAAATTAGAGAAAATATGAAGTTCTCTGATTATGTAGCTTATCTTTTCATGGGTCACACTTTGTACCTCATCGTTTGGGGCTTACTGGGACCTGAATTTAGTTATAGATATAGACACAAAGAGAAATTGTAAAGATAGGTCCTGAGAATACTCAGCAGTATCTTACAAAGCGTTACTTCAGGGGATGTCTTCAATTCTTAAGCCAAGCAGGATTACCTACTCAGACGAGGTTGGAGGTGATGCTTTTTGCTTGTAAGTAAACTCTGCCTAATTTAAACATTCAAAGTCTTCCGGATTCAATTTTTTTTCCCAGTAAGTGTTTTTATTTCAACAGAAAACACCTTCTGAGATGGAGAATTCAATTTGCATTGTTATTTATCCTCTCATAGGATCAGACCCTGGGGCTGGTTTTCAGAAATTTCATCCTTTTTGTTACAAGATATAAGGATTTCTTTCAGGGAGGACATGGAAGTCTCAGGTTATTTGTGCAAGGCTTCAGGTGAAAATTTGAAGCCCCCAACTCATCGTTTTCTTTATTTTCTTTCCCTACTTTGTCCTGGTAATCCAGGAGCAACAAGCCGATCTTATTCTACTCATTATTTTCAAAAAGATGTTCTAAGGTATCAAACATGTAGTAGTTAATCACTTTGCCTTTTGTTAATATTTGATTAAGAGTTTCCCATAGCAATACTTTACATATCTCTATTGGCACATCATGCTATGGACTATTGCCCTCTTTATCACTGAAAACAGTCAATCCAAGAAAATATATAACTAATTCAGAAAATTCAGCATTAAGGATCTCTCTCAATATTGAAATTGGTGTGAGGCTTCAGAAGCTCTCACTGAACTCCACAGGGGAAATTTCCACTTCCTCAGGAAAACCTTTGTTTAGGTCTTTTCTAAATTTTCTTTAAAAAAAAAAAAATTTTAATAATTTTGGGGAAACAGGTGGGCTTTGGTTACATGGGTAAGTTTTTTAGTGGTGATTTCTGAAATTTTGGTGCAGCTGTCACCTGAACAGTGTACACTGCACCCAATGTGTGGTCTTTTTAATTATTTATTTATTTATTTATTTATTTATTTATTTATTCATTTATTTTTGTAATTATACTTTAAGTTCTGGAATACATGTGCAGAACGTGCAGGTTTGTTACATAGGTACGCACGTCCAGGGTGGTTTGCCACAACCGTCAACCCATAATCTACATGAGGTGATTCTCCTAATGCTGTTTCTTTCCTAGTCCCCTACTCCCCAACAGGCCCCAGTGTGTGATGTTCCCTTCTCTGTGTCCCTGTGTTCTCATTGTTCAACTCCCACTTATGAGTGAGAACGTGTGGTGTTTGGTTTTCTGTTTCTGTGTTAGTTTGCTGAGAATGATGGTTTCCACCTTCATCCATGTCCCTGCAAAGGACGTGAACTTATTCTTTTTTATGACTGCGTAGTACTCCATGGTGTATATGTGCCACATTTACTTTATCCAGTCTAATATTGATGGGCATTTGGGTTGGTTTCAAGTCTTTGCTATTGTGAACAGTGCTGCAATAAACATACGTGTACTTGTGTCTTTAGAGTAGAATGATTTATAATCCTTTTGGTATATACCCAGTAATGGGATTGCTGAGTCAAATGGTATTTCTGGCTCTAGATCCTGGAGGAATTGCCACACTGTCTTCCACATCCTACCAATGTGTGAAAGCACTGCTCAAGGAAATAAGAGATGACACAAACAAATGGAGAAACATCCCATGCTCATGGATAGGAGGAATCAATATGAAAATGGTCACACTTCCCAAAGTAATTTATAAATTCAATGCTATCCCCATTAAGCTACCATGGGCTTTCTTCACAGAATTAGAAAAAACTCCTTTAAATTCCATATGGAACCAAAAAAAGCATGCAGAGCCAAGATAATCCTAAGCAAAAGAACAAGCTGGAGGCATCACTACACCTGACTTCAAAAAATACTACAAGGCTACAGTAACCAAAACAGCATGGTCCTCATTCCAAAACAAATATATAGACCAATGGAACAGAACAGAGCCCTCAGAAATAATACCACACATCTACAGCCATCTGATATTTGACTAACCTGACACAAACAAACAATGGGGAAAGGATTCCCTATTTAATAAATGGTGTTGGGAAAACTGGATAGCCATATGCAGAAAAGTGAAACTGGACCCCTTCCTTACAACTTATGCAAAAATTAATTCAAGATGAGTTAAAGACTTAAAACTAAGACCTAAAACCATAACAACCCTAGAAGAAAACCTAGGAAATACCATTCAGGACACAGGCATGGGCAAAGACTTCATGACTAAAACACCAAGAGCAATGTCAACAAAAGCAAAAATTGACAAATGCATTCTGATTAAACTAAAAAGCATCTACACAGCAAAAGAAACTATCATCAGAGTTAACAGGCAACCTACAGAATGGGAGAAAATTTTTGCAATCTATCCATATGACACAAGGCTAATACCCAGATTTTACAACAAATTTACAAGAATAACAACAACCCCATCAAAACGTAGGCAAAAGATATGAACAGACACTTCTCAATAGAAGACATTTATGCAGCCAACAGACATGAAAAAAGCTCATCATCACCGGTCGTTAGAGAAATGGAAATCAAAACCACAATGAGATACCATCTCATGCCAGTTATAATGGCAATCATTAAAAAGTCAGGAAACAACGGATGCTGGAGAGGATTGGAAGAAACAGGAATGCTTTTACACTGTTGGTAGGAGTGTAAATTAATTCAATCATTGTGGAAGACAGTGTGGTGATTCCTCAGGGATCTAGAACCAGGAATACCATTTGACTCAGCAATCCCATTTCTGGGTATATATCCAAAGGATTATAAATCATTCTACTATAAAGACACATGCACATGTATGTTTGTTGCAGCATTGTTCACAATAGCAAAGACTTGGAACCAACCCAAATACCCATCAATGGTAGACTGGATAAAGAAAATGTGGCACATATACACCATGGAATAGTATACAGCCATAAAAAAGAATGAATCCATGTCCTTTGCTGGGATGTGGATTACACTGGAAACCATCATTCTCAGCAAACTAACACAAGAACAGAAAACCAAACACCGAATGTTCTCACTCACAAGTGGGAGTTGAACAATGAGAATGCATGGACATAGAGAGGGGAACAACACATACCAGGTTCAGTTGGGGTGTGGGGACCTAGGGGAGAGATAGCATTAGGAGAAATACCTAATGTAGACGATGGATTGAAGGGTGCAGCAAACAACCATGGCACGCGTATACCTATGTAACAAACCTGCACGTTCTACACATGTATCCCAGACTTTAAAGCGTAATAAAATAAAATAAAATAAAATAAAATAAAATAAAATAAAATGCTCAATACAGGCCCCCAAAACTTCTGGCTTGTAGGTTTTGCTTAAAGGTCTGCTGTTAGCCTAGTGGAGTTCCATTTGTAAGTGACTTGCTCCTTTCCTCTAAGGGCTTTTAACATTTTTTCTTTCATTTTGATCTTGGATAACATGATGACTATATGTTTTTGTTTGTTTGTTTGTTTGTTTGTTTTGAGACAGAGTTTTTCCCTGTCACCAGACTGAAGTGCAGTGGTGATCTCTCAGCTCACTACAACCCCCGCCTCTTGGCTTCAAGCGATTCTCTTTCCTCAGCCTCCCGAGTAGCTAGGATTACAGGCATGTGCAACCATGCCCAGCTAATTTTTATATTTTTAGTAGAGACGGTGTTTCACCTTTTTGGCCAGACTGGTATCGAACTCCTGAACTCAAGTGATCCACCCATATTGGCCTCCTGAAGTGCTTGGATTACAGGCGTGAGCCATCCCGCCTGGCTGATGACTACATGTCTTGAGGATAGTAATCTTGTATAGTATCTCACAGGGGTTCTCTGCATTTCTATTTCTTATTATTATTATACTTTAAGTTCTAGGGTACATATGCACAACGTGCAGGTTTGTTACATATGTATACTTGTGCCATGTTGGTGTGTTGCACCCGTCAACTCGTCAGCACCATCAACTCGTCATTTACATCAGGTATAACTCCCAATGCCATCCCTCCCCCCTACCCCCTCTCCATAATAGGCCCTGGTGTATGATGTTCCCCTTCCAGAGTCCAAGTGATCTCATTGTTCAATTCCCACCTATGAGTGAGAACATGCGGTGTTTGGTTTTCTGTTCTCGCAATAGTTTGCTGAGAATAATTGTTTCCAGCTGCACCCATGTCCCTACAAAGGACACAAACTCATCATATTTTATGGCTTCATAGTATTCCATGGTGTATATTATTAGCATAGCCTGCATTTTCTTAATCAGTCTGTCACTGATGGACATTTGGGTTGATTCCAAGTCACGCTGTGTGAATAGTGCTCAATAAACATACATGTGCATGTGTCTTTATAGCAGCATGATTTGCAATCCTTTGGGTATATACCCAGTAATGGGATGGCTGGGTCATATGGTATTTCGAGTTCTAGATCATGAGGGAATGCCATACTGTTTTTCCACAATAGTTGAACTAGTTTACAATCCACCTATTGGTGTAAGGTGTTTCTGGCCCCTATCCCACACTTCTCTCAGCACCTGTTGTTTTTCCCTGAAGCTTTTTTTTTTTAGGAGGAGTCTGGCTCTGTCCTTGGGCGCTGGAGTGCAAGTCAGCGGATCTCAGCTCACTGCAAGCTCTGCCTCAGGTTCAGCGTTCTCCTGCCTCAGCCTCCCAGTGGCTGGGTTCTGGCGCCACCTCGCCCAGCTAGTTTTGTATTTTCCGGTAGAGACGGGGTTTCTGGGTTAGCCCAGGATGGTCTCGATCTCCTGACCTCGTGATCCGCCCGTCTCGGCCTCCCAAAGTGCTGGGATTACAGGCAGGCCACGGCGCCCAACCTTTCCTGACTTTTAATGATTACCATTCTAACTTCAGTGTGAGATGGTATCTCACTGTTTTGGTTACATTTCTCTGACCAGTGATGATAGGCATTTATCCTCATGTACCTGTTGGTTATGTGTGTGCTAATATTTTTGAAATGTCTATTCATATCCTTTGCTACTGCACTTTTTGATGGGGTGTTTGTTTTTCTTGTAAATTTGTTTGTGATTCTGCATATTAGTCCTTTGTCAGAAGAGTGGGTGCAAAATTTTCTCCCATTCTGTAGGTTGCCTGTTCCTCTGATGGTAGTTTCTTTTCTTGATTGCCAGGAAGCTCTTTAGTTTAATGAGATCCGGCTGTGTCAATTGGCTTTTGTTGCTTGGCATGATCATTTTAGACATGAGGTCCTTACCCATGCTATGTCCTGAATGATATTACCTAGGTTTTCTTCTAGGTTTTTGTAATTAGGTCTAACATTTAAGTCTGTCCATCTTGAGGTAATTTTTCATATAAGGAGTAAGGAAAGGATCCCATTTCGGCTTTTCTATAGCCAGCCAATTCCCAGCACCACATTAAATAGAATCCTTTCCCCATTTCTTGTTTGTCAGGTTTATCAGAGATCAGATGGCTGTAGATGTGTGGTATTATTCTGAAGGCTCTGTTCTGTTCCATTAGTCCTATATCTCTGTTTTGTTGCAAACTGCCATATGCTATTTTAGTTACTAGAGCCTTGTAGTATAGTTTTGAAGTCAGGTAGCGTGATGCATCCAGCTTTGTTTCTTTTGACTTAGGATTGTCTTGACAATACAAATCTTTTGATTCCATATAATGAACTTTTGAAATAGTTTTTCCAATTCTATCAAAGAAATTTAGTGGCATGGATGAGATGGCATTGAATCTATAAGTTACTTTGGGCAGTATGACATTTTGCGATATTGATTCTTCCTATCATGAGGCATGAATGTTCTTCCATTTGTTGTGTCCTCTTTGATTTCACTGAAGGCAGTGGTTTGTAGTTCTCCTTGAAGAGGTCAGCATCCTGTCAGTTGGATTCTGGTATTTGATTCTCTTTGGAAGCAATTGTGAATGGAAGTTCATTCATGATTTGGCTCGCTGTTTGTCTACTGGTATATAAGAGAATGCTTGTGATTTTTGCATTGATTTTTTTGTATCCTGAGACTTTATAGAGGATTGCTTATCCAAAACTTAAGGGATTTGGGCTGAACAATGGGGTTTTCTAAATATACAATCATGTCATCTGCAAGCAGGACAATTTGACTTCTTCTTTCTTCTGAATACCCTTGATTTCTTTCTCTTGCCTGATTGCCCTAGCCAGAACTGCAACACTATGTTATTGAATGGAGTCGAGGCGTCCACAATCTTTATTATGATTTTTCAAAGAATGCATCAGTTTTGTCCATTCAGTATGATATTGTGGCTGTGGATTTGTCACTAAATGGCTCTTATTAGTTTGAATATGTTTCACCAACATCATTTATTGAAGTTTATGGAAAGGGCTGTTGAATTTTTGTCAAAAGGCCTTTTCTTATCTATTGAGATAATCATGTGGTTTTTGCCTTTGGTTCTGTTTATATGCTGAATTACATTTATTGATTTGTGTATGTTGAACCAGCCTTGCATCCCAGGAATGAAGCCCACTTGATCATGGTGGATAAGCTCTTTGATGTGCTGCTGGATCTGGTTTGTCAGTATTTTATTGAGGATTTTTGCATCAATGTTCATCAGGGATATTGGTCTAAAATTCTCTTTGTTTGTTGTGTTTCTGCCAGGTTTTGGTATCAGGATGATGACTTAGGGAGGATTCCCTCTTTTTCTATTGATTGGAATAGTTTCAGAAGGAATGGTACCAACTCCTCCTTGTACCTCTGGTAGAATTCGACTGTGAATCCATCTGGTCCTGGACTTTTTTTTGGTTTGTAGGCTATTAATTATTGTCTCAATTTCAGAGCCTGCTATTGTTCTATTCAGGGATTCAACTTCTTCCTGGTTTAGTCTTGGGAGAGTTTAAGTGTCCAGGAAGTTATCCATTTCTCCTAGGTTTTCTCTGATGGTAGTTTGTATTTCTGTGGGGTCGGTGGTGATATCCCCTTTATCATTTTTTATTCCATCTATTTGATTCTTCTCTCTTCTTCTTTGTTAGTCTTGCTAGTGGTCTATCAATTTTGTTGATCTTTTCAAAAAACCAGCTCCTGGATTCATTGATTTTTTGGAGGGTTTTTTGTGTTTCTATCTTCTTCAGTTCTGCTCTAATCTTAGTTATTTCTTACCTTCTGCTAGCTTTCGAATGTGTTTGCTCTTGCTTCTCTATTTCTTTTAATTGTGATGTTAGAGTGTCAATTTTAGATCTTTCCAGCTTTCTCTTGTGGGCATTTAGTGCTATTAATTCCTCTCTACACACTGCTTTAAATGTGTCGCAGTGATTCTGGTATGTTGTGTCTTTGTTCTCATTGGTTTCAAAGAACTTCTTTATTTCTGCCTTCATTTCGTTATGTACCCAGTAGTCATTCAGGAGCAGGTTGTTCAGTTTCCATGTAGTTGAGCGGTTTTGATTGAGTTTCTTAGTCCTGAGTTCTAGTTTACTGTGCACTGTGGTCTGAGAGATGGTTTGTTATAGTTTCTGTCTTTTTACATTTGCTGTGGAGTGCTTTACTCCAACCATGTGGGTTAATTTGGAATAAGTGCAATGTGGTGCTGAGAAGAATTAATATCCTGTTGATTTGGGGTGGAGAGTTCTGTAGATGTCTATTAGGTCCGCTTTGGTGCAGAGTTGAGTTCAATTCCTGATATCCTTATTAACTTTCTCTGTCTCATTGATCTGTCTAATGTTGACAGTGGTGTTGAAGTCTCCCATTGGCTATTATTGTATGGGAGTCTAAGTCTCTTTGTAAGTCTCTAAGGACCTGTTTTGATCTGGTGCTCCTGTATTGGGTGCATATATATTTAGGATAGTTAGCTCTTCCTGTTGAATGATCCCTTTACCATTATGTAATGGCCTTCTTTGCTCTTTGATCTTTGATGGTTTGAAGTCTGTTTTATCAATAGAGACTAGGATTGCAACGCCTACTGTTTTGTAATATCCTCCATTTGTTGGCGATCTTCCTCCATCCCTTTTATTTTGAGCCTATGTGTGTCTCTGCATGTGAGATGGGCTCTGAATACAGCAAAACTCATGGATCTTGACGATCCAATTTGCCAGTCTGTGTCTTTTAATTGACCATTTAGTCCATTTACATTTACAAGACATTGTTATGTGTAAACTTGATCCTGTGATTATGGTATTAGCTGGCTTTTGTTCGCTAGTTGATGCAGTTTTTCCCAGCATCACAGTCTTACATTTTGGCATGTTTTTGCAATGTCTGTTACCGCTGTTCCTTTCCATGTTTAATGCTTCCTTCAGGGTTCTCTTGTGGTGGGGTGTGCCTGGTGGTGACAAAATTCTAAGCATTTGTTTTTCTTGTCTGTAAAGGATTTTATTTCTCCTTCACTTATGAAACTTAGTTTGGCTGAATATGAAATTCTGGGTTGAAAATTCTTTCTTTAAAAATGCTGAATATTGGCCCCCACTCTCTTCTGGCTTGGAGAGTTTCTGCCCAGAGATCTTGCTGTTAGTCTGATGGGCTTCCCCTTGTGGGTAACCCAACCTTTCTCTCATGTCTTTAACATTTTTCTCCTTCATTTCAACTTTCTTGGTGAATCTGACAATTATGTCTTGAGTTGTTCTTCCTGAGGAGAGTATCTTTGGTGACATTCTCTGTATTTGAATTTGAATGTTGGCTTGCCTTACTAGGTTGGGGAAGTTCTCCTGGATGATATCCTGAAGAATGTTTTCCAACTTGGTTCCATTTTCCCCCTCACTTTCAGGCACACGAATCAGACATAGATTTGGTCTTTTCGCATAATCCCATATTTCTTGGAGGCTTTGTTTATTTCTTTTTCCTCTTTTTTCTCTAGACTTCTCTTCTTGCTTTGTTTCATTCGTTTGAACTTCAATCATTGATACTCTTTCTTCCAGTTGATCGAGTTGGTTACTGAAGCTTGTGCATTTGTCACGTATTTCTCGTGTCATGCTTTTTATCTGTGTCAGTTCATTTATGGCCTTCTCTGCATTTATTATTCCAGTTATCTATTCTTCCATTCTTTTTTCACGATTTTTAGTTTCTTTGCACTGGTTACGTAGTTCCTCTAGCTCTGAGAAGTTTGATCGTCTGAAGCCTTGTTCTCTCAACTCGTCAAAGTCATTCTCCATCCAGCTTTGATCCATTGCTGGAGATGAGCTGCGTTCCTCAGTTGAAAATGCAGAAATCATCCATCCTCTGTGTTGCTTGCACTGGGAGCTGGAGGCTGGAGCTGCTCCTATTCGGCCATCTTGATCCGGGATTGCTAAACTTTTTTAATTGTGTTGATACTTTCTAAGAATCAACTTTTTGTTTTGTTCATTGTATTATTTTACTATTCTTCCTTTTACTTATCTCTGATGTGATCTTATTGAGAAATAATAGTTTTTTATTTATTTGGGTTTATTTGCATTTTTTAAAATCTTCTCAAGAAAACCTATTTTTGATTTAAGATATTCTTTTTTTACTTATGTGGACATTGAATGGCATAAATGTCCATTAGAGCATTGCTTTTTCTGCAGCCCATAAGTTTTGGCATATAATATTCTTGTTTTTATTTTTCTCCAAATAATTGCTAACTACTTTTGTGATTTTTTTTTTTTTTGGACTAACGTGTTTTTAAGAAATCATTTTTTAATTTTGTGTATTTGTAAATTTTCTAATTTTCCTTCTATTATTAATTTTTAATTTTATTCTATTGTCTTGGGAAAAAGATACTTTAAATTCAATATTGGAAGTCGGTTAAAATTTGCTTGTGGTCTAATATATAGTCTACGCTGAAGACTGTTCCTTGTGTATTGTGGTGTTTACTCCCTGTTAAGTATCTTTGCTTTGTAATTGTTTTCAAGCCATCTGTTTCATTATTATTATCTAGTTGTTCTATCCATTATTGAAAGTATACAATTAAAGTTTCTAACTATTATTGAAGAACCATCTATATCTTCTTCAACTCTGTTTATCTTTGCATTGTGTATTTTGGGGGCACTTTTGTTAGGTGTGTATATGTTTATAATTATATCTTTTTGAAGGATACAATTACAAACCTAAGTACAATAATATTCTTTTTTCTATTTTCCTACATAGTTACTTTGACCAATATTCCTTATTTCTATGACTGAATTACTGTCTAGTGTCCTTTCATTTTAGCCAGAAACACTTTAGCACTTTCTTTCTTTTTTTTTTTTTATTATTATTATACTGTAAGTTGTAGGGTACATGCATAACGGCAGGTTTGTTACATATGTGATACTTGTGCCATGTTGCTGTGCTGCACCCATCAACTCTGGCCATTACATCAGGTATAACTCCCAATGCAATCCTCCCCCATCCCTCCCCATGAGGGCCCCGTGTGATGTTCCCTTCCCGAGTCCAAGTGATCTCATTGTTCAGTTCCCAATCATGAGGAGAACATGGTGTTTGGTTTTCTGTTCTTGGTGGATAGTTTGCTAAGAATGATGGATTCCAGCTGCATCCATGTCCCTACAAAGCGACACAAACTCATCCTTTTTATGGCTGCATAGTATTCCATGGTGTATATGTGCTGTTTTTACTTTTAATCCAATCTGTCACTGATGGACATTTGCTACATCCCAAGTCTTATGGATAGGAATAGTGCTGCTTAAACATTAATGCGTGTCTTTAGAGCAGCATAATTTATAACTTTTGCATATCCCCTGCAATGGAGGCCGAGCACATATGGTGGTCTAGTTCTAGATCCTTGGAGGAATCACTTACACTGTTTCCACATAATGGCTGCTGAACTAGTTTACAATCCCACCAACAGTGTAAAAGTGTTCCTATCTGTCCCCGTGCCAGCCTCCCATTCTTCATGACTCATCAACCAAGTATGCACCCACGAACACTTATCTCTATGTCAGCTAGAGTTATTAGAGTTCTATTTTTCATGTTACTGTCTGTAAGGAATGTCTCTTTGAGAAATGTCTATTCATATCCTTTTGCCCACTTTTTGATGGGGTTGTTTGTTTTTTCTTGTAAATTTGTTTGAGTTCTTGTAGGTTCTGGATATTAGCCCTTTGTCAGATGAGTAGATTGCAAAAATTTTCTCCCATTCTGTAGGCTGCCTGTTCACTCTGATGGTAGTTTCTTTTGCTGACTTTAGCACTTTCTTTTGAGTAGTTCTACTAGAAACGAACTCCCTCCGTTCTTATTTACTTGGAAATATCTTGATTACCTCTACATTTTTGAAGGATACTTTTGCTTAATGAATAATTCTTGATTGATAGGGTTTTAGTTTTCTTTCAGCACTTGTATGACATTCCACTGCTTTCTGCCCTTTGTGGCTTCTAAAGAGAAATTGGATTTTAATCTTATTGAGCATACATTCTGTGTGAAAAATCTCTTCTCTCTTGCTGCTTTCAGGATTCTCTCCTTGCCTTTGCCTTTCAACAGTTGGATTCAATGTGTCTCTCTGTCAAACTCTGATTTTTTTTCTGTTTCAAATTTGTGGAGCTTCTTGAATGTTTATATTTATGTGTTTTATAAAATTTGGCAAATTTTCAGCCATTATTTCAACAACTATTGTTCGTGCCTCTTTTTCTTTCCTCTCCTGAGATTTCAGTTATAGTCTTGTTGTTATGCTTGATGGTGGCCCATAAATTTCTTAGGTTCTAGTCAGGTTTCCTCCTCAGATTGGATAATTTCCATTTATCTAAATTGAACATTGCTAATTCTTTCTCCTGCTTATTCAAATCTTCTGTTGAACCTTTCAAGTGAATTTTTTTGATTATTTTGCTTTTCAGCTCCAGAATTTTAAGTTTTATTGTTATTATTATTTCTATGTTTGTATTAATATTCTCCCTTTGAGGAGACATCATTCTTCTGACTCCTTTAGTTCTTTGCACATGATTTCTTTTAGTTCTCTGATAATATTAAATATAATTGATTTAAAGTTCCTTCTAGTGTATCCAATACCTTGGCTTACTCTGTTATAACTTCTGTTTATTATTTTTGCTGTGAATTGGCTATGCTCTTTTGTTTTCTTGCACACCTCATAGCTTTTTGTTGAAAACTGAATATTTTGAAGATTTTAATACTTTAACTCTGGAAATGAGATCACCTTCCCCTCACCAGGGTTTGTTGTTGCTACTTGTTTTAGGTTGTTGTTTATTGATTTCTTAGTGACTATTGTAACTATTTTTATAAGAATGTATATTTTGTTATGTGTGGTCACTGATGTTCTTATTCTCATATCTTAGTGGTCAGATGGTAATTTGACACAGATTTTCTGAAATGACTCAAGCCAACAAAAATATCTTGTCATGTTTTTTTCATTTTGACTGTGTTGAGAAACTCCTACATTTAACCAGACCTTGTATGAATATTTCTTAGCCTTCAGTTCTTATTTGTTTGAAGCCTAAAGGTCAGTTAAATGTGAAAGCTTGGGGTTATTTTCTGAGAATTTATTTAGCCCTGGCATTGTCTAACTTTCCAGATTCCTCAGAAATATGCGGAAACTTTCTAATCCCTTATACTTGCATGTGCCTTCTTTCCCAACCTCTCTCTTTTTTTAAAAAAGATATTTCCACCTGCCTGGTGATTGTCATATCTGTTGTGCCTTGCTCCCAGTAACTGCAGTTAGTATAGCTTTTAAAAAGAGATTTGGAAATATCACCTAGGAGTCTACTACAGCCTTAAGAATGTTTTGAGGTGGGCAAAACAAGGCAAACTCCTGAGCCAATTCTTTAGAAAACCACTAGACAAAATGTACAACCAAAATTCTTTAACAACAATATAGATACTGCACCCTTTGGCAGCAAGCCACAAAAAGAACATGAGCCACCATTTCCAAGGCTACAATCAATCTGATAAATGGCAGCACAAAGTGAATTTAATATACCACAATGCTCTCTTACTAAAATTTAGCAGCTTCTTTTTTCTTAACTCTTTCTTCATTATCTGAAGTTTCTAAATTAAGTTTCAAAAGGCCAAAAATGTTGATTTTGACAGGTTTTGTTGGTCTAATTATTGCTTTTTTGCAGGAATGGAGTTTTGAAATCCCCTATTCTGTCATTTTTGGTGACATTAACTTTTTCTTTATTTCTGAATAATAGTTTTCCTGGATATAAGATTTTTAGTTAATTTTTTAACAGTTTGAGTATGTCATCATCCATTATTATTTGGTCTCAATTATTTGTTGTGAGAAGGTAGCTTTTAATCTTACTGAGTTCTCTTCTTCGTGATGGGTCATTTTTCTCTCAATGCTTTAAATATTTTCACTTTATCTTTAGTTTCAACACTTTGACTGGGTTGTATCTGGGTGTAGGCCTCTATGTTTACTATAATTTGAGTTTGTTGAGCTTCTTGGGTGTCTTGATTAATACTTTTATCAAATTCAAGAAGTTGGAGTCATTAATTTTTCAGACACTATTTTTGTTTTCTTTTATTTTTCATCACTTTCTGGTACTTTCATTACATGCATTTGGTGTATTTAATGGCGTCTGACATTTTTCTGAGACTCCATTCATTTTTCTTTTTTCCTCTCTCTGTTCTTAAGAGTATATTCTCTCTATTGATCCCTCCCAAAGTTTGATGATTAGTTTTTTCTGCCACTTCAAATTCCCTTGGGTAACTCTAGTAAATTTTCATTTTGGTTACTATATTTTTTAACTCCAGAATTCTTATTTTTAAGTTCTGCAGTACATGTGCATGATGTGCAGGCTTGTTACATAGGTAAACATGTGTCATGGTGGCTTGCTGACCCTATCATCAACCCATCACCTAGGTATTAAGCCTAGCGTGCATTAACTATTTTTTCTGATGCTCTCTGTCCCCTGCCCTCCCCTGACAGGCCCCAGTGTGTGTTGTTCCCCTCTCTGTGTCCATGGGTTCTAATTGTTCAGCTCCCACTTAAGAGTGAGAACATGTGGTGTTTGGTTTTCTGTCCCTGTGTTAGTTTTCTGAGGATAAGTTCTCCTAGCTTCAATCATGTTCCTTCAAAAGACATGATCTTGTTTCTTTTTAAGGCTGCATAGTATTCCATAATGTATATGTACCACATTTTCCTTATCCAGTCTATCATTGATAGGCATGTGGACCGATTCCATGTCTTTGCTATTGTGAACATATACATACATGTATCTTTATAATATAATTATTTATATTCCTTTGGGTATATGCCCAGTAATGGAATTGCTGGGTCAAATGGTATTTCTGGTTCTAAATCTTTGAGGAATCGTCACAGTGTCTTCCAAAATGGTTGAACTAATTTACATTCCCACCAACAGTGTAAAAATGTTCCTATTTCTCCACAACCTTGTCAGCATCTGTTGTTTCTTGACTTTTAATAATCGCCATTCTGACTAGCATGAGCTGGTATCTCATTGTGGTTTTGATTTGCATTTATCTAATGATCAGTGATGTTGAGCTTTTTTTCATATATTTATTGGCCACATGTATGTGTTCTTTTGAGACGTGTCTGTTCGTATCCTATGCCCACTTTTTAATGTTTTTTTTCTTGTAAATTTGCTTAAGTTCCTTGCAGATTCTGGATATTAGCCCTTTGTCAGATGGATAGATTGCAAACATTTTCTCCCACTCTGTAAGTTGTCTGTTCACTCTGATGATAGTTTCTTTTGTGGTGTAGAAGCTCTTTAGTTTAACTAGATATCGTTTGTCAATATTTGCTTTTGTTGAAACTTCTTTCAGCGATTTCATCAAAAAATATTTGCCCATGCCCATGTCCTGAATAGTATTCCCGAGATTTTCTTCTAAGGTTTTTATAATTTGGGGTTTTACATTTAAGTCTTTAATCCATCTTGAGTTACTTTTTGTATAAAATGTAAGGAAGAGTTCCAGTTTTAATTTTCTGCATACAGCTAGCCAGTTCTCCCAGCATCATTTGTTAAATAGGTAGTCCTTTCCCTGTTGCTTGTTTTTGTTGGGCTTGTCAAAGATCAGATGGTTGTAGATGTGTGGTGTTATTTGTGAGGCCCCTGTCCTGTTCCATTGATCGATATATCTGTTTTGGTACCAGTATCATGCTGTTTTGGTTACTGTAGCCTTGTAGCATAGTTTAAAGTCAGGTAGCGTGATGCCTCCAGCTTTGTTTTGTTTTGTTGTGTTTTTGTTTTTTGTTTATTTGTGTTTTGCTTAGGATTGTTTGGCTGTACAGGCTCTTTTTTGTTTTCATATGAACTTTAAAGTAGTTTTATTCTAGTTCCGTGAAGAAAGTCAGTGGTAGCTTGATGGGAATAGCATCGAATCTATAAATTACTTTGGGCAGTATGGCCATTTTCACAATATTGATTCTTCCTATCCATGAGCATGGAATATTTTTCCATTTATTTATTTCCTCTCCCTCTTCCATGTCCCTTGTAAGGTGTTGTCCTATGTATTTTACTGTTTTTGTAGCAATTGTGAATGGGAGTTCACCCATGATTTGGCTCTCTGTTTTTCTATTATTCTTGTGTAGGAATGCTTGTGATTTTTGCACATCGATTTTGCATCCTGAGACTTTGCTGAAGTTGCTCATCAACTTAAGGAGTTTTTGAGCTGAGATTATGGGCTTTTCTCAATATACAAGCATATCGTCTGCAAACAGACAATTTGACTTCCTCTCTTCCTATTTGAATATGCTTTATTTATTTCCTTTACCTAGTCACTCTGGCCAGAACTTCTAATACTATGTTGAATAGGAGTGGTGAGAGAGGGCATCCTCACCTTGTGCTGGTTTTCAACAGGAATGCTTCCAGATTTCAGTCATTCAGTATGATATTGGCTATGGGTCTGTCATAAATAGCTCTTATTATTTTGAGATATGTTCCATCAATACCTAGTTTATTGAGAATTTTTAGCATGAAGGAATGTTGAATTTTATTGAAGGCCTTTTCTACATTTATTGAGATAATCATGTAGTTTTTGTTATTGGTTCTGTTTATGTGATGGATTATGTTTATTCATTTGCATATGTTGAATCAGCCTTGCATCCCAGGGATGATGCCAAGTTGATCATTGTGGGTAAGTTTTTTGATGTGCTTCTGGATTTGGTTTGCCAGTATTTTGTTGAGGATCTTCGCATAGATGTTCATCAGTGATATTGGCCTGAAATTTTCTTTTTTTGGTGTGTCTCTGCCAGATTTTGCAATGAGGATGATGCTGGCCTCATAAAATGAGTTAGGGAGGATTCCCTCTTTTTCTATTGTTTGGAATAGTTTCAGAAGGAATGGTACCAGCTTCTCTTTGTACCTCTGTTAGAATTTGGCTGTGAATCCATCTGGTCCTGGACTTTTTTTGGTTGGTATGTTATTAATTATTGCCTCAATGTCAGAACTTGTTATTGGTCTACTCAGGGATTCAACTTCTTCCTGGTTTAGTCTTGGAAGAGTGTATGTGTCCAGGAATTTATCCATTTCTTCTAGATTTTCTAGTTTATTTGTGTAGAGGTCTTCATAGTATTCTCTTGTTCCTTTGTATTTCTGTGGAATCAGTGGTGATCTCTTCTTTATCATATTGTGTTGTGTTTGCTTCATTCTTCTCTTTTTTCTTCTTTATTAGTCTTGGTTGTGGTCTATTTTGTTGATCTTTTCTAAATCCCAGCTCCTGGATTCATTGATTTTTTGAAGGCTTTTCGTGTCTGTGTCTCCTTCAGTTCTGCTCTAATCTTAGTTATTTCTTGTCTTCTGCTAGCTTTTGAATGTGTTTGCTCTTGCTTCTCTAGTTCTTTTAATTGCAATGATAGGTTGTTGATTTTAGATCTTTCCCACTTTCTGATGTGGGCATTTCATGCTATACATTTCCCTCTAACCACTGCTTTAGCTGTGTCCCAGAGATTCTGGTATATTGTGTCTTAGTTATCATTGACTTCAAAATACTTCGCTGTTTCTGCCTTAATTTGGTTATTCAACCAGTAGTCATTTAGGAGCAAGCTTTTCAGTTTCCATGTAGTTGTGTGGTTTTGAGTGAGTTTCTAAATCCTGAGTTCTAATTTTATTGCACTGTGTTCTGAGAGACTGTTTGTTACGATTTCCTGTTTCTTTGTATTTACTGAGAAGTGTTTTACTTCCAATTATGCACTCAATTTTATAATAAGTGCCGTGTGGTGCTGAGAAGAATGTACATTCTGTTGATTTGGGGTGGAGAGTTCTGTAGATATTTGTTAGGTATGCTTGCTCCTGAGCTGAGTTCAAGTTTTGAATATCGTTTTTAATTTGCTGTCTCGTTGATCTGTCTAATATTATCAGGGGTGTGTTAAAAGTCTCCCACTATTATTGTGTGGGAGTCTAAGTCTCTTTGTAGGTCTTTAAGAATTTGTTTTATGAATCTGGGTGTTCCTTTATTGGGTGCATATGTGTTTAGGATAGTTCGTTCTTCTTGTTGCATTGAGCCCTTTAACATTATATAATACCGTTCTTTGTCGTTTTTGATCTTTGTTGGTTTAAAGTCTGTTTTATCAGATACTAGGATGCAGCCTCTGCTTTTTTTTCTTTCCATTTGCTTGGTAAATATTCCTCCATCCCTTTATTTTGAGCCTATGTTTGTCTTTGCACATAAAATGTGTCTCCTGAATTCAGCACATGGATAGGTCTTGACTCTTTATCCAATTTGCCAGTCTGTGTCTTTTAATTTGGGCATTTAGCCCATTTACATTTAATGTTACTATTGCTATTGACTTTGTGACTTTGATCTTGTCATTATGATCCTAGCTGGTGTCACTAGTTGATGCAGTTTCTTCTTAGTGTCATTGGTCTTTATATTTTGGTGTGTTTTTGCAGGGGCTGGTCCTGGTTTTTCCTTTTCATATTTAGTACTTCCTTCAGAAGCTCTTGTAAGGCAGGCCTGGTGGTGATAAAATCCCTTAGCATTTGCTTCACTGGAGAGGAGTTTATTTCTCCTTCACTTTTGAAGCTTAATTTGTCTGGATATGAAATTTTGAGTTGAAATTTTTTTTCTTTAAGAATGTCGGGGGCGGAGCAAGATGGCCGAATAGGAACAGCTTCAGTCTCCAACTCTCAGCTTGAGTGACACAGAAGACCAGTGATTTCTGCATTTTCAACTGAGGTACT